>NW_010972630.1:821603-1006110 GCF_000737465.1 Haliaeetus leucocephalus
TGGGAAGCCCATGCTGGAGCAGGCTCCTGGCAGGACTTGCAGATCCGTGGAGAGAGGGGCCCACGGTAGAGCAGGTTTTCTGGCAGGACTTGTGACCCCGTGGGGGACCCACACTGGAGCAGCGTGCTCCTGAAGGACTGCACGCTGTGGAAGGGACCCCCGCTGGAGCGGTTCGTGAAGAACTGCAGCCCGTGGGAAGGACCCATGCTGGAGAAGTTCATGGAGGACTGTCTCCTGTGGGAGGGACCCCATGCTGGAGCAGGGGAAGAGAGTGAGGAGTCCTCCCCCTGAGGAGGAAGGAGTGGCAGAGACAATGTGTGACGAACTGATTGTAACCCCCATTCCTCATCCCCCTGTGCTGCTGAGGCAGGGGTGGGTAGAGAACTCGGGAGTGAAGCTGTGCCCAGGAAGAAGGGCGGGGTGGGGGAAGGTGTTTTAAGATTTGGTTTTATTTCTTATTACCATACTCTGGTTGATTGGTAGTAAATTAAGTTAACTTTCCCTAAGTCGAGTCAGTTTTGCCTGTGACAGTAACTGGTGAGTGATCTCTCCCTGTCCTTATCTTGACCCATGAGCCTTTCGTTATATTTTTCTCTCCCCTGTCCATCTGAGGAGGGGACTGATAGAGAGGCTTTGGTGGGCATCTGGCGTCCAGCCAGCATCAACCCACCACACCCAGGTACTTCAGTGTTAAGAGTATGTTTTGGCAACTGTATCTCCTTCCTTAGTCTTTTTTAAGTATTTTTGAAAGCATTTAGTTCTGGAAACTTAATGTCTTTGTATCAAACTGTAGTTCTGGTATAGAAACCAGAAATCTGCCCTCTTGTGGGTAAATCTGTATGATGTACCTCAGTCGTGGCATCTTACTTGAATGAGAACTAGAGAATATTCATTCGTTCTTTCTGCTTCTCTCCCTCATTCTTTAAGTGATTTTTTTTTTTTTTTCAAAGGACAGTTTATGGACTGATAACTAGCAGAGATTGATGTAGTAACTAAGAAGAAAAGTAGTTTACTGCAAAACATGGAAGTTTAAAACTGGTGATGAGGCAAGGCTTCTTAAATTTCTAATAGCATGTTTGCTGATTTAAAAGAAAAGTGCCCTGCTCACCTAAATTATAAAATAGCTAATACATGAGTTGTACTCGTTTACTTTCAGTGTGCAGCTGCAGAAATCAACTTTGATCATGGTGCTGCGGTTATATCAGAACGATGCTGCTCAACATACAAGAAATGAAAACTACTTTTTAAAGTATTTTCATTTTAAAGAAATATTTCATAATCTAAACTAAATAAAACATAACTATTTAAAGTATTCTACTTAATAGAATGCTTTTAAAAAAGAAAAATATAGAGACCTAATACCATAGCCCTTCTTTAAAATTTAATTTTAATTCACCTAATTTTGTCTCTAATCTTCTTTTCAGAAATATATTAGGTCAGTCGTGTAAATTATTTTTCAAATCCAAAGATAGAAGTTCAGAAATACCCTGGAATATTGGGAGTGAAACATTTAAATATACATAGGAAATTTCTGAATCCTGAGGTTAGTTACTTATCTTTGCATTACTACCGAGTCTGTGTGTTACTGCACATAAACAGATTTTTGCTTTTATTTTGTTTTCCGCTGTTCTCATGCATGCACATAGCTAAGCTGTGGAAGAAGTGATATTTTTGTTAAGGAGGCAAGAATGTTTTTCAGCCTAGAGGAATGTTTCATAAATGCAGAGCTTGCATCTTCATATGATAACGAGTGGTCAGAGTCCTGTCATTGCTTCATTGATAGTCAGATGCTGCAATATCTGAAAAAATACAGATGTGGTTTGTTTCTCTTTTCTTGGATGTTTTTGTGGGGTGATTTGTGTTTGTTTGCTTGCTTGGGTTGTGTGTTGGTTTTTTTTCCCCTTCCCTGATTGTAGTCTCCCTTCACTTGATGATCACTGTCTCTCTACCTAAATTGTTGATAACTTTTGATCCTCTCTTCCTCCCTTTATTTTAGCCATGCCTGTCCATTCTCTCTAAAGAGATACTTTTTTTTTTCCTGTTAGTTTTCCACTCTGCCATTAATCCAGTACTATGGTGAGAAGTGCAGAATATATAGAGAGATGAGTTGTAGAGAGAATCCATATGACACAGCTCAAACCTTGTGCCACTGAAGACAGTCAGAATTTTCCATGTCTATGTTATGGACTGTTTCACCAACCACATACTTACTTTCTGCTTTAAAAATACCAATTAAAAAAACCCCAACCCAGAACACACACACACACACACACACAAAAATCCCAAGCCACCAAAACCTAACAACCACAACATTTTAAATTTAACATTTTCTTAGGAATTTTCTTTGCAACATTATTTTGCAGTAAAGGAGAATATACATAATTGACAAAAAAAAGGAAAGAAGATAACATACGGAAGTAGCACTTTAAATGTATGCTTATTATACTTAGCATAAACTTTTTGAACATTACTTTCCTTGCTATCTTGGCTTGGTTTCACTTCATTATTGTGTATTACACTGATAGCTTTTTCATATATTATTCTCAATATATATTGCCATTTCACTGTTTTCCTTTCATCGAGGGGTTCTTTGTAGCACTTCCTTTGTGCACTGTAGTTTCTTCCTCACTGAAACATCTTTTACAATATCCATTGTTTCTTGTAAAGAGCAAGAGCCTAAATAAACATATATTGAATATGCAAGACCTCATTTGCATATATATAAAGTTGATTTCTACTTCTCTCTTTGAACTGCTACACTACACTCTTGATGCATTGTTTAAAAGCTTTCCAATGCAGCAGTTCTTTGATTTCCTTAATTCAGCTAATATAACAGTTTAATTTTTTCAGCCTAGAGGTAGAAATGCTATACTACCGGTATTCCTTAAATAAGTGAGTTTACTAATGTTCTCAGTGACATCAGATTTGAGTTCTAGTTTCACTGGATCTCAGTCTCTAGTTCTGGAATTGAATCCCAACTTGTCTGCCAGTCGTATAACAAACACAATTTTGCTCTCAACACAACAGATGTAATATTTGGACCCAGATATTCCTATGTGGTTTCTTCATATTGTGTTTGTTGTATAAACTAATCCCATCACTTCATCCCATCAGTCTCTTTTTGTCTTTTGTTTACTCTCATCTGTTTACTCTCATCATCATATTTACAAAAATTTTGTAGCATAAGAGGCAGACTTCTTGAATTCCTCTGCTTAGTTCCCAGCTGGTGCAGGCAACCACATCCTGTCCCTTCTGTAACATCTGTATAATCCATCTTTAAAGTAACGGTGTTGCTTATCACTACTACTCCTAATGGAAGGCTGTTCTAGAAAGTGGCAGGTCTGATGGTGAGAAGCTCTGCCCAATTTTCTTCTTGCTTGCATTCATGCCCCCCATTTATTATTGTGCTAGCATTGCCCTGTAGCAGGCTTCCTTTGTAATCTTCTTTGACTGCCTTAGAGAGAGCAACCACATCCCCTCTTGACCTTTGTTTTGTTAGCTAAACAAACCAAACCCTTCTACTCTCCTCTTACAAAGAAAGTTTACTCTTCCCCTGACCATCCTAGCTCACTGCACTTGCTCCACTCTCAGGTCTGGATCTTGCCAGTTCAGGTTTTTTATCATGTATCTATGGAGAAGGTTTCTAATTTAAGTGTCTGGTTTTCAAGGAATTTTTCCCATTGAATCTGTGTAATTTAATTATAGTGGCAGTAATACCAGGAAAGAACTTGAATTAGTAGTGACAGCCTCCGATGTTTAAAGCTTTCCCAGGTGATCAGGAAGAAAGGTGCACAGATTTTTTTTTTTCCTTGTTTTTTCATTGTTTCTGTGTTACATGCAGGATGTCCAAGAGTGCTGACTACTGGCATGGTTTTGTTCAGCTTTGATGCAGTTTCAGTCAGGAAGGAAGAGATCATCAGGCAGGACCTCTTTATTGTACATATAATTTATATGTAAAAGTTGTTCTTTAATTACTAACCTTTCAATGAAAACTTAAATTCTAAAAATGTTAGTTCCTGTTGGTTTGCTATTGCAGACTCTTTGTGGGAAAAGTTAGGTACTCCTTTTTTTTTTTTTTTTTTTTTTTTAAAGACTTTGTTTTTTTTGGAGCTAAGAAACCACTGAAATGCTGTGTATATTGGTATTTGTTTTGGATAAAAAGCCCTCGAGTATCGAGTAGTATTTGAAACTGCTCTGGGTGTTCGAAGGCTGTTTTCTCCTGGATAAAAAGAAAGCCAAAACAACAACCCACACAGAATATCTGTCTGTAGCAGTTTCCTTACCTAGGTTTCTGTATCTGTAATGTAGTGTATTTTTAAAACAAATGTAAGTTAGTGGTGAAAATGAGACTGTGGCAGGTGCAGCAAAGGAAGTCAACTCATTGTCAGTTCTGTTTAACCTCAGTGTTGGTACGTTTTTCAAAGAACTCAGTTGTGTGTAGATAGGGAAACTTTGAAAATTTAACTTCAGTAGTTCATGAAAACTATGAGCAGGAAAAAGACTTAAAACGTTCAGTTTCCTTGTCTTGCTTGAAATCCATATGTATTTATTAACAGTGATGTCTTATATATCGCCATTGGTGTGGTGTAAGAAAGAATGAGATAAAAATTACTAAGGAAATGACAGTCATCTTTTGGTTTTTATGTATGGTATATGTAATTCTCGAAAATGTTGGCTTGTAAAGTAAGTGTAAGCAAATCACGATTTCAGCATCTTCAGTAGATAACATAAATGCTTACAGAAGTCTTTTTACTATTTCCCAAACTGTTAACACAGGTGCCTGTCTATAATAGGTAACTGCATGTGTATCAAATTCCTTTCCTTTAATTTATTTTGTTTGTCTTCAGAAAGTATAATGTTCAAATTTTGTCATTTCATTAGTATAATGGTGGACCAGTAATGTGTAATCTCTGTAAATTTTTGTTGTTTTGGACCTGCGGTTGAAATTATTGTGATGACCTTTTTTTGTTTTCTTTTTTCAGCAGTGTGGACTTTCTTACAGTTGGGATCTTTATAGTTAGGGAAAACTGAGTGAACAAATTCCTTTTTCAGTAGTTGAATATAAACTGTGCTGTTTTACAGGAAATAAACAAGCTAGTTCAGTGGTGGCTAAGCCCTTTCTTTTTGTGGAGGGCGTGATACAGTTTCTGGTAGTAGTTTGACCAAAGAGTGTTTAATATTAAAGAGATATTTTCAGCTCAATTTTGAAATAGCTACTACTTTTAAAATATAGTAAGATTTTGTATTTGTCACTTTTACTCCTTGATTTTTGCATCTGTGAATTACTCGTTTGGGTTTTGCTAGCCTGTTCTTGTATGAAAAAAACCTCCTTCTGCAAAACTGGGAAGTGAATATAGCAGCTAATTACTTAAACTGGTTATGCATTAAGTGCTATCCACTGCATTATGAACTAACAGAAGTTTTGTTGCCAATTTTTTAGTTGCTACTGTATAACCTGAGGAAATTTTTTGATGGCCTTATCTTGCACCTTTTTTGGTGAAGGGCTCTGCTTCTGAGACCAGAAGCTTGCCTTTTGATTGCTTAATATGGTTTGATATTTAAAATCTACATTGTTCTACCCACTCTTGACAAAATTTACTTAGTATGCAGCTGAGCGTATGGACTGTGTTTTATTTATGTTACTGAATTTAAAATTCTAAAACAGTAACTGAGAATTTTCATTTGGTTTTGTTCTTTTTTTTTTGTTCTTTTTTTTTTTTTTTTTTTTTGTTCTTTTTTTTTTTTTAGTGCTTGGGAGATGGGAAGTAATGATAGCTGGCACATGAACTAAAATATCTGTGTAGGCACTACTCTCCCAGAACTTCAGGATGAATGGGGATATGCCTCATGTTCCCATCACTACTCTTGCAGGGATTGCTAGTCTTACAGACCGTAAGTACTCTTCTTTTTCTTGTCTTTGCTATGCTATTTTCTACCTCTTTGGTAAATACCTGCATTTTCAAAATACTAAAAATAGTTTTATTTTAAAAGTTCTTAGAGGTAAATCTGTTCAAAATCATATTTGGCATTAAAAATGTTAATTTTGTCATTGCTTGAATTTTGAAGGTCTATTCAAATAAAACATGCTAATTTAAACATGAAATGTAGGTTAAAAAAACCCTTAAGGAAACCTGAAACGAAATACAGGAATTCATTGTTTATTTGGAATATCATTCAGTAGCATATCTGGGTACCCCACAAGTAAAGAAAAACATATAAATGATAAAACACTTCTCTAAAACGTATGAGAGAGAGAGAGAGAGGATTAGACTGATGCTTAACTAACTACAGAGTTATGGAATATGCTGAATATACTTGAAACCTTGTTCCTAGTTTTGGACAAGGCACCAAGAAGTTGCTCTAAGTTACAGGTGGCAAAGAATGGCCGCTAGAATGGAAATAAGTGGCTGAACCTATGAGTCTTCCTTCTTAGCTGTTCAGCCTACAAAAGGAGCAGATGAGGTGTGTGTACTGTCTTTAAATACATCAGGAAGACAAAATGCAAAGAAAGGAAAAGAACTATTTACATTAAAAGCTGATACAGGCACAAACCAAAATGGTTATAATGTGACCAAAAATAAACTTCTAGTGAAAACTAAGAGATTTATTAGTACTATAATGAGGTCCTAGAACAACCATTGCTAAAAGAGCAGTTGGAAAAAAGATGCATCTTGTTTATAAAGTGTAAGACAGTTTATAGCTCAGTTTTCTGTCTGAGGATAATTGGACTCAGTGACCCAGGTGCTTCTTCTGAGCTCTTGATTTTATTATTATACTGTTGAAATTTGGAGACTTTCCAACAGACACTGAAAGTATATATCCAGCAATTGAATTTAATTGCCTACAGTAAAAAAAGCAGATATATTGGAGGAAAAACCCCACTTCTTCATGTCCTGATATTCTGAAATATCAAATTGGAAGATGCTGCTTATGTATTTAGATGTGTGTATATGTATCATTATGTATGCCTAATAACGGACCATCAGGATGCAAATAATAAGCTTCTGGGCTATGGGCAGTTTTCCAGCATTAAGTATTTGCAGGTAAGGTTTAAAGAAAGTCAAAATACTTAACTGGTGGAAGTCACTGGCCAGACTCCTGATGCAAGAGTTTCTTGAAACACTAAACTACCCTTGGTGGGATTAGCCTTTGTATTAGGTGCATTTGCTTCTTTATCTGTTGTATTTATCTGATGTTTACAATCTCAGGAGCATCTGAAAGAGAAAGGCTCATAACTGCTTCACCTGACTTTTCTCTGTATGAAAAGAAGGAACTGGAATGGGCAAGACCTGTTGCCCTAAAAACATGGAGGACATGATGACTAGAGGCAGTAGAGTAGGCTAGTTAACTAGCTGAATTTATACTGTTTTATTTTGCTAATCTTGCTAATTTTTCCAAGTTTCTGCCACACTGAAGGTAATCTGATGCAAGTATGAAAGCTAGCTATTTTAATGTATTATACACTTCTATTTGAATTGCAATTTTTTTCTAAATACAGTAATGATGTACATTATTGTGTATTGTATCATCAGAGTAGAAAACTTATAGTATATGCTCAATGCACTTAAAGCACAGCACACAACTACAAGGATTTTGCATTTCCTTCCTTTATCAATGCTTTTGACTCCAAGAGAAAGCTGCCATAACATATTAAATAACAATATTCTGGAATGTTTAAAAGTATGCTTTTATTGATACTACTTGCCTTAGCACAGTTAAATATTTACAATAATGTAGTAATATAACTTGAGGGCTTGACTGCATTACTTTGTTTAAAACAGAGTCCAGCCTTTTTGCGTGTTTGTGCGTGTGTGTTTGGATGTTCATGATTTAAAAAATCCAGAAATCTTCCCTATATTTTAAATGTAGTTGTCAAGTTTTCTTTCTTAATCGCATGGTGGAGTAAGAAGGTGTCCGTATCTATATGCTTGTCTTTCATGAAATGACTCTGAACTTCTTTCTGTTTTCTGATAACAGTTTTGAACCAGCTGCCTCTTCCATCACCTTTACCTGCTACAACAACAAAAAGCCTGCTTTTCAATGGACGGATAGCTGAAGAGGTGAACTGCCTTCTGGCTTGCAGGGATGAAAATCTGGTTTCACAGCTCGTCCACAGTCTCAATCAGGTGTCAACAGATCACATGTATGTATTTTGAACTTCAACTATATTAGATCACCGTCCCTATACCTTGAAATCAAAATTAACTGGATTGAGAATGATGTGAGAATCTGATGCAGGTTTTTATTAGGCTTGCTTATAGGTGACTGCTATATGAGAGTCAAATGTTTCAGTCAGTCAGAATGTTAATAATTGTCTGGCAGCCCTTCTGCATAACTATGGGTGTTATTTTGTAGATCTGCTGCTTATTCCATTCTTGCTAGTTAGGAGTGCAGACTTTGTGGTGTTGATTGTGCAATAGTCATTTGTGTTCCACTTTTGTTTAATAATGCATATAGACAAATTATATACCCAGTATTACACAAAAAGAAAACCTTTTGAGACACCCATGTAAGACCCATGTCAATTCTGATTAGGTACTGAACTTAAATATTTTAAGAATTGAACAAGCAAGTATGCTAATGTGTTCTCTTTTTGTTTTGTTTTTTTTTTCCCTAGTGTCCTTTGAGTTGTCTGATGTTGACAACCCTGTCTTTTTCCTACATGTACCAATCAATTGTTTTGCTCAAATGGAAGTAGCTTTTAAAAGTCCTCAAAGCAAACAATAAGTGAAAGCACAGATACATTTATAGAAAATCCATTACATTTTTTTTTATGGTTCAGAGGGAATCCTGTAATGTCAAAGATATGCCAATTTCCCTTTTTAAAATAAAAGATTCTCAAAGCATTGGGCTGCAATCTGAATGTTATAAATTCACTCCTACAGTAATGCTTTCTTGATGTTATGCCAAAGCATTCTTTTATGGAGAAGATCATGATATAAAAGTGTGTATAAGAAACTTTATAATAGTCTGAAACCAACAGCCATGTATATATAAATGCTTAGTAACAGAAAATAATGTTGAAGATTAGTAGGAATACCTCTTCTGCGGTTCCTTAAAGAAGAGAGAAAAAAAAAAAATAAAGGCAGGGAACAGTGCTTTGCAGACTTGTTTTTCGCTATATTTTAACAGTAAATTGTCTTCTTTCATTTTGGTTTTTTTTTGTTTTTTTGGTTGGTTTTTTTTTTTTACTTGACTCATAGTTTCTTATAATTTGAAAATACATTTGCCTCTTTATTTGCTTACTTCCACAATTCCAGAGAGTTGAAAGATAACCTTGGCAGTGATGATCCAGAGGGAGATATACCAGTCTTGCTGCAGGCTATCCTGGCAAGGAATCCTAATGTTTTCAGGGAGAAAAGCATGCAAAACAGATACGGGGTACAAAGCGGTAAGGATTTTTTATTATTTATTGATTGCATTTTATGTCCTGTAAGTTTAGGGGACTGATACTAACCACAAATCTATATGGAGCACAACTGTGATATTTATACCTTACCTTGTATTGGATAGTGATAGAAAGCTATGTACCTTGACATCATCTAAGAGCAATTGTATTAGAATAAGCATGGAAATAAGCTCTACCAGGTGTTTTCGTAAAAAATGTTTAATTTCACTACAAAGTTTAATCTCTACCATGAGTGATTGGATTTTATTTTAAAATAATTTTATTTTAATTTCTTTATGGCTAGGTTCATATATTTGTCTTAGTAAATAGTTGAAGTTGGAAAAATATGCCTTGATCTTGCACTATAATCATACAGATTTTCAGTATCAGTGCAGTGGTAGTTCTTAATAGTTCTGGGGTAAGGAATAAGGTTGAATGGACCATACTTACCGGCTCTTCTCTGCCATTCCTCATCTCAGCAATTTGTGATGCCCTACAGATTTTACTGTTTTGACAGCTAATTCTCTTCTGAGGTGTAGTGAGATATACTGCTGGACAGCAAAAATGAAGGAGAGAGACCAAGCAAAGATTTAATTGGTCAGATTCTAGTTGTAGATCTGGAGACTTGCACCTGAAGTGTGTTCTTTAAATACCAAACTATGAAACAAGTAGAATTTCTATAGTTTCTGCAGTGTGAAGATGAAGCTTTGCTAGCACTGTAGAGATATAGATAGAAATGTTACTGGAGTCTGTGGGGCATAGGAAGTGGAGGGTGTTTTTGGAGAGGAAAAATAATAAAATGACATTATTAGGTTTGTTCAACTACGCTAGTGAGTAAAAAGCCATACAATGTTTGAAAAGATCTTGCTGAGGACAGAACAGGTTCCTTGAAAGAAGGCAGAAATTTCCTGGAGTTGAAATTGTGAAAGGCAGTGCTAAATACTTGTAAGTTCATTGATACATATATCCTGAAATTTAAGCCCTGAAAACAGTCTCCAGATCCTGTGTTTAGTGGCAGCTGTGGCAGAGTATGGTTTTTCCAGCTGTGGGAAGAGTTTTGACTGTCCTGCCAGTGCAGTGTGGATCCACAAAGAACATAGGCTTGAATTAGAGTTTTCCACCAATTTTGTAGAGTAAAATAATTTTTTGCCAGTGCAAAAGGGAGACATTTGAAAGGAAGATAAAGCAAGTTAATTTCTTTCTAATTTTTGTTAATTCTGTGCTTCACAGGGAGAAACACTTTTGCAGCTTGATTCAATAGGTTAAGAATAATCCTTAATGAAATAAAAGCACCTCTATCTTTACTAAGTGTGCTTTGGCCTATGCTTGGAGGAAGGTATTAGTATGGAGTAAAAAATAATTCAACATTATTTGAAACTTAAAAGAGTAGTTGATCTAATTTCAGTAAAGTTAACAAAGTGGTTTCAGAGAACAAGAAGAGATCAGACTTTAAACCCTCCTTGAATATTTAATTTTACATAATTCTGAATACTTGTACGAGTCCAAGCATTGCTGTGTAAGTATGAAATCTGAAAACTGGAAGGAAAGGGGGAAGAAGGGAAAAGCATAGCTGTAGACTAAGTATTTTGGGAGGAAGAAGGCTGGAATGAATGTTTGGAAAAGCTAGGTGAAGTGTGACTTTATTATCAGTTGAAAAAGGCCCCACTCTTACGGGAAATAGGTGGATGTTTAAGCTAGATGCTGGCAAATTCTAGTAGCCTTATTAGGTGTTACTGTGTCCCATTCAGATGTGCAAGGCCAAAGGACACTACACTGATGTCTTGGGGCAGCAAAGGTTGGGTTTTCTTCTGATTTCAGAACAGATATTGTAATCTCTGTAGAGTCATGATTTGCAGAACAATTGGGAGTTTGATAGAGATCTTAGGTAATGCGTTTTGCCAACTAGAATAATGAAATTTAAGCTCTTCTGTAGTATTTCAAATTAATCTCTCCTGCTTTCCTTACTGTCTTCCTTCTGAATATTGTCCTTCTGACTTCTGCTGAGTCCAGCATGCGATGAAGTCCAATCTGGGTACTGTGACCCAGTATTTGTAGTACCTACAATTGAGAAGGAATGAAGGCAGCGGGACCCCCTGTCTATTTACTCAACCTGGGATGGGTCTGTGCACCATGATCCCTTGAGTGTCAGTTCCAGCATTAGCATGGACAAGTGAACTCAAATTCATTTCACCTAGCCTTCTGTCATAATTTAACCCCAGCTAGCAACTAAGCACCACACAGCCGCTCACTCACTCCCCCCTGCCCTGCAGTGGGATGGGGAAGAGAATTGGGAAAAAAAAAAAAAAAAAAGAAAGAAAAAACCATGGGTTGAAATAAGAACACTTTAATAGAACAGAAAAGAAGAAACTAGTAATGATAACACTAATAAAGTGGCAATAATAATAATAAAAAGAGGGTTGGAATATACAAGATGCACAATGCAGTTGCTCACCACCCGCTGATCGACACACAGTTAGTCCCCGAGCAGCAATCCCTGCCACTCCCCACTCCCCCCAGTTTATATACTAGACGTGACATCACATGGTATGGAATACCCCGTTGGCCACTTTGGGTCAGCTGCCCTGGCTGTGTCCCCTCGCAACTTCTTGTGCCCCTCCAGCCTTCTTGCTGGCTGGGAATGAGAAGCTGAAAAATCCTTGACTTAAGATTAAACATTACTTAGCAACAACTGAAAACGTCAATGTTATCAACATTCTTCTCATACCAAACTCAAAACATAGCACTATACTAGAGTTATTTTTCTATTCCAGCCGAAAGCAGGACACCTTCATTTCTGATGCAAGAACAGGAATATCACCTGGCTAGAGAATTATATTAAACAACGGAATAAAATTCTGGGTTCAGTACAGTTTGTCAGGAAATAAAGGCATCTTCAGAAAGCTAAATACTGTGTTTTGTTTTGAATTCTTGTGAATATAAGGTAAAGCACAAGCAGAGTTCTGTGCTAATGTTTTTTCTGAAGTTCATATTGATCTGTAGTTCAACACTAAGTTTAGAGCAAGAAGTGGTTTTAGTTATGATGAACAAATAGTGCAAGAAGGATGTATTATGTGGACACTTCTGAGTGGGCACTCTCCACCTTCCCCCCCTCCATTGCTGGCATATTTCGTTTCAGGTAATGTGGCAGCAATGTCTGAACTCTTATTCCCTGTCTTTTGATAACAGTCCCATGGTTGAAACAGTCTTTATACAGCTTAGATTTTTTTAGATTACATTTTTACTTAGATTTTTCAGAGTATTTTCTACTACCAGGTTGTCTGAATAGACTGAGTCACAGCACCGTGCAGCATCAGGCCTAACTTTTTGTACAAGGGCAAAATGTTAATTTTATATTAGACCTTTTTAATCAGATGACATAGAAAGTTCTGAGTTCCATCTTGCAGCTACATCTGTCTTGCATTCTATAGTGTATGAATGAGGTGGATTTCTTTATTTATTTAAAATTAAGATACTATTTAGTTTCAGTTTTCATAATAATTTTTTTCTCTTTTCCCTCTGAACACTTTGGCTTTGTCTTTCAGCAGGTATGTGTTGGAAGATAAGCTAACTAGTATATTGCAATAGGTCAGTATTCATAGCATTGCTTAGGGTTCAGAAGGGACTTAAAATTCACTTTAAGCTGTTTATCAGAACTTCTGAATTTTTGGGGATTAAAATCTTGTGCATCTTTTCATAAACATCAATTATTTGGATTTTTTTTTCATTTATACAAGAATTCAAGTGCATGTATACCTGTAAAAGGGAAAAACTTTGCAACGCTTTCAATAAGAGTTTATATTTAACTGAAAAATCACCTGTTGCTGAGGAGTCCTAGCTTAAGCATCCATGATGTTGTAGTACAGTTTAATCGTACAAGACTATTTCTGTGACCTTGAGCTGTGTTTTTATGTAGTGCATCCTTTGGCACTTAGTTGGAATGCTAAAATGGATTTATGTGTATCACTTTTTTCCAAGCAAAAAAATTATAGTCAAGACCAGGAGTATGTGTTAAGGAAATTCATTCTAGTAATGTTACTACTAGGATGATGTTTTCTCATATCTGAACATTACCAACATTCAAAATTAAGGTTGCATTTAAAAGAAATTCTTAAATATTTAAGGTACAGAAATGAACAGTGGATCCATAGAGCTGCTGCTTAGTGATACGACAACAATGTAGTGGTAATGGGCACAGACTAGTTTCAACTCCTTTTTAGACTAAATGTTTGGGGCTTATTTTTACTTCTTTCTTATTACATCATTATCAGGCATACTTATCATCTGTCTGGAAACTTTGGAGACACTGGGTTTTTTGTTGTTGGTGGCAGGTTGGTTGTTTTTGTTGTTTGTTTTTTTTTTTTTTTCTTTTAAGTTACCCAGATTGTGCCTCCCATGTCCTGCCCCACCCCCCCAACAGAGATAGAGAAGTGAGAGCTGTCTGTCACAGAATAAGTTTTAGGTTTTTTTTAAATGGCATTTAAATTTGATTAATTTGTATATTTTCTGTCATTCTTTTAAACCCCAAACTGGCACATCTGTGGTTCAAAACATGTTTTAAATTTAGGGAGGAGAAAATAAATGGATATATTTTTAAAGTATTTTAAAAGTGTAGTCTGTGTTTTAAGCATAAAATTAAACTTCGCCTATATAGTTCATGCTCATACGGGTGCATTCTGTCAGCATTCTGTACATGAATGTTAAGGGTTAGTAGTTTGACTAAAATACTGTACCTAGCCGCATTGAGAGTGGCAGTGGGCACACCAGGCACTGCCTCCAACACAAAACCCCTGGAGTTTCGTCCTCACTTTCCTCTATGCCAGGCAACCAGTGTCCCTTTAAACAAATTTTGCCGGAATTGAGGAGTCCCCTTGTGTTACTTGGGACAATGAAATGTCCTCTGTATTGAGTATGGAGGTCTCTGATTTTTTTTTCAGCACAACATGGGGCTTTCACTCCTGCTCTGGGCTAGTTGTCCTGTGCTAATGTACTTGGAATGCAGCACTTCACACCTACCGGGAGGTAGTAACGGCTGCATTCCTGCGGGATTATCACATCTCTTCTCTGCTGGGCAGAGAGGAAGAGGGTAACAGGGAGGACTTCTGAAACTAGTTTTGCTTGTGTGAATATTGCAGTAATTGAAATCGGTGATAGCAGTTGAAGTATTGACAGCTCCCCAACGCTCTGGATTGGGGACTTCTGTCAGACTTCTGTCTAACCTTTTCTTTAAAATATGTGTACTACTGATTTGCTTTTACCCACGGCTGTGGATCAGTTGCTGTGGCTTCCCAAGCTGCAGTTTGCATGTGAATTCTGACACTGTTTTAGCTGCAAGACATTAAATTCTGTCATTACAATAACTTAAAATTTATTTAAGTTTTTGTGTTTCTGCATCACTTCAAGTTCTAGTGTCATGCTGTTGTTAGGGAGTTCTTTACACCTGTATCAAAGAGAAGAAAAAAAAAATTTCCTTTAAGTTCTCCTGAATAATGATGCAGGTTAAAATAGAATAGAATAGAACAGAATATTTCATTTGGAAGGGACCTACAACTATCATCTAGTCCCACTGCCTGACCAATTCAGGGCTGACCGAAAGTTCAAGCAAATTATTAAGGGCATCGTCCAAATACCTATTAAAATTAGTTAGTTTCAAGCACATTGGTACTTGTGGTTTGCCACCTAGTGCAACTCTGGAATTTCCAAAACTTGACTGTGGGGATCTACAGGCTGTGGGATGTTGGTTCTGCTTTGCAATTGAAATATTTCAGCATCTTCCTTGATAACATTCCTATAAGCATAGTGGAGGTTGAATAGAAAGCTTTTGTCCCTGGGTAGAAGGGAACCACTAAGGCATTATAGGAGCAGTGAGAATATCTTGCAGCACTCAGCCTGTGTTGATTGTTTGCTGTACTTGCTCTAAAAATGGAAGATAAGTTTCCTGTGTTCTTCTGACTTGTGAAGTTTCCAAATCTTTTACTTATTGGCAGAGTGAGTACTGTATGCACCAGCCTGGGGTGTGGAATATATGTCCTCTTACAAAATGGTTCTATTTACTAGTAGGTTTTGGCTTGGGAAGCTTTAAGGAACAGAGGAAGGAACTACTGTTAGTATTTATAACTGAATTAATACTGCTTTAGGGAACACTTTTTTATGTCATGATGTAAAATGGACATCTTACATGGAATCGATAATTTCTAATGTTTTCTAACAGTTGTGGGTAGATGATGTTAATGTCTGTAATGTTTATAATCTCTTTGCATATAATAATTTCTGAAATGAGAGACTTCATTGATTAAAAAGGAAATGTGTGTAAAGTTAATGCTACTATCTTCTTTTAAATAGGGATGATGATGTCACAGTTTAATATTTCTCAGAATTCCATGCGTGGTAGTCCTGCATCTTCCAATTATCAACAAACCACTATCTCACATAGTCCTTCCAGGTAATGCTTTCTTTTAAATGGGGTGGGAGGGCTAGGGAACTGCAAATTCTTCCTACAGTGACAGTCAATTCTTGTTGCAAGTATGTGAGTGGAAGGTGATTGGTGTCAAGACAAATTTTGCATTTGTCTGACAGCAGCGTGAGTTTCTTCAGCTGGCAAAGAAACATCTTTCTGTCAGTGAATTAATCCTTGTATTCTAAGGATTAGTCATGATTCTCCACTCTCCCTCCCATAATTTTGGCAAACTTTCTTTCCTGCTTAAGGAGTCCCTCTGCCTTCTGCCACCCCTCCAGCTGTTTTCTGCCTGTGGCAGAGGCTGAGACTGGTGGCAGGAGGATAGGAGAGAAGAGGCTAATGTGTTCCAGCATGTATAACAGTACCACTGTGACAGGAGGGTGGGAAAGAAGGCTTGTAAAAGCATGGAATACTGCTGTAACAGTTATACAAAAGGCCACTCAGAGGAGGATAGGCCCAGTAGTTTGGCCAGTCTTCCAGCAACATCCTCGTCAACTTTCTGGTTATTTTTTAAACACCTGAGTGTTGGCAAGTAACATGTACCTGTAATCCAGGCCTTTATTAATATAATACTCTGGACTAGACGAAAGAGTTCTGCATGTAGTTTCAGCCCAGTTACTGGGCTTTAACAGATTTCATATTCAGATATTAGATATCATTATCAAAATAAACTTAGTTCAAGTTTCACTTCAAGTTACTGTAATTATTTTGGCAAATGAAATGCTCTGTATCTACACAAAAACCAGTATACTTTTTAACTTTAATATCTAAAAGGGATATTGAAGAAGGTTTTTTGAATTGTGAGTTATCACAATGAATATTACAAAGTCTTCTCAAAATCCTAGCAAAATGTTAAATGTTAAATTTTTGTTAAATACTTTGCTATTTCTTTCTATGGAACCTTACCTTCATAGAGTTGCTATCTAGACCTGAGGGTTGTGAAAGCGTGTAATGTACTTTATGAAGTATTTATTTGGTATTTTTATTTTGAAAAGCTCATATAAGAATGTAAGTTACAATATGCATGTATTATTTTCATAAGCCTGTATTATTTTTATGGCTTCCTGTCTGTAGGATCAGTCTAAGATAAACCCAGTGAAAGAATAAGTTGTATTCAGTGGATTTTGGGTCAGGTCCTACCTAACTGCCTGTCACATTCCTCTATCTTGCCAATATAGTTCTGTTAGATGAAGTTCTTTGAAATCTTGCTGGAAAAATCATATTTAGAGTGGGTGGCTCCTTGTTAATCCTAGTGACCTAGTTGTTAATTAGAACTTAGGTGTCACTTTCATTCAGACTTCTAGGACTAACTTGTGGGAATGGCAGATCTTATTTTAGTACATGTTTGTGTTATTGTTTCCTTTCCCTAGGTGGAGGTCTTATGAATGCTTTTTTTTCTGTTCTTTACTTTTACTAATGCAGTACCTAATCTGTGACTCTTAAGTAATAATTGAAGTGGGGAAGGTATCGATAGCTTAAAATACTGCTTTTGAGGGAGATTCTTGATTGTGTTGGAATTTTGTATCTTAAAGAAGTTTTAATGTTCTGAATATATAATATTCCAAAAGAAATAATAGGTTTTTTCTAAATTTTCTTTTCCAACTTCTAAAAACTTTGTTTTATTTTTAGCCGGTTTGTGCCGCCACAGACAAGCTCTGGTAACAGATTTTTGGCACAACAGAATAGTCCAGTGCCTAGTCCATATGCTCCTCAAAGCCCTGCAGGATACATGCCATATTCACATCCTCCAAGTTATACACCACATCCTCAGATGCAGCAAGGTAAGTCTGTGATGTTTGTTTTATTCTCCTGTCTCATGTCAGCTTTACCTTCGTGTGCATGTTTCATGGCTTTCTAATTTCTTTGAAGGAGTCACATGCTTAATGCAAATCTTTGAGTTGGCAGGTGTGTTTAAGCTTTGCTTTCCTGACTTTACAGAGTGGTAGTATCTATTTTATTAAAAAAAAAATAAAATAAAAGGGAACAAGAAAAGGTAAAACACATGTTCATGTTGCATTGCTCCCCTACGTACACCCAGTTTGCATAGTTGTCGTTATACATGACAGTAAAAGAAAGAAGAACAAACCAAAACCTTTTATTTGTTAGCTACAGCCATCATTTATCTATACTAGTGAAAACCTTGTTTTTGCCAATGTAATGTAAGTTTTGCTGCTAGCTTATTTAGCCTCACCAAGCCTTTGTAGTATCAACTAGATTAATTGTAAGTTGGCTAGAATTATGCTCAAGGTATGCAGTAACTGGCAAAGATGACCTTCAGAATGAATGGATTTCTTTGTTCTTCCCTTTTCTAAAAACAATCTTGAACAACATGAACACTAAGTATCTAGGCATTTTTTTGTTGGTAAGTAGAATTCTCATTGGATTCTTTTAAATCATTTGTTCTTAAAGTTTAGCATTGTGCTTAGAATATGTCGCCCTTCTGTATGTGATGTTGTATGTGTCATGAATACCTTGGAAGTTGCTAAAGGTGATGAATACAAATTACGTAGAGGAAAACAAAGTTTTCTATAACCAGGAAGAATATGATACTAACTGTACTTAGGATAGGTGTGGAGAGAAACTTGGCTAATCTGTACATGGAATTTAGGTTTTAAATCCTCTTGAAAATTAAAATCTTAAGATAACTGATTTTATTCAAGGTATTTGTGGCTAAAGGATTCAATAAAAAAGTTGGATTCTTGTTCAGATTCCAGACCTCTTGCAACCAACCCATTAATATCCACTGTTATAGTGCTTTCTCTGAAACTTTTTAAGAGTTAATGAATGTGTGAATATATCAGTATAGTTACTTATATTTTTTTGTATTTCAGCTTCAGTATCCAGTCCCATTGTCACAGCTGGGATGAGGAATCTCCATGAAAATAAAGTTTCAAGCCAGTTGTCTGGCAGTTCAGCTAATCATCATGCTGATAATTCTAGACATGGCTCAAATGAAGACTACCTGCAGATGGTGCACAGACTAAGTAGTGATGTATGTAACCTAAGTCTCTTTATTACAATAAAGCCGATACTTACTATGATAAAGCAAATGTGTGTTTAGCTGCCTTAGGAGTCAGAAATTTTACTATGTTGTTGATGTATAAAACCACTGAAAATATATTTCAGTTTCAGATGGGTAAACTCAACCATGCAACTTTAATATCTGAGGCTTAATTTTTTCTAGATCTCTTTTTGCTTTGGAACAGTTTGTAACATTCGTTCTGGTGAAATTAGGAAAAGTAAAAGATCTTCGCATAATCTTGTATGTGAGTTTATTTTAAAGAAATGGTAGACTGTCTGTGCAATTCCTGTAGCAATATGTTGAAGCAAACAATGTTAGATTCTAAATAGATGTATAGTTAACTTGTCTCTCTGAAGATTCCTGCAACTGTCAATTAGACCTGACGTATTTGAATAACCTATTGGGTAATACAGTAGTGTTGTCAAAGGCAAGAATTTCTATGGACATTTTTTCTTACTGGTCTACTGTGTGCTTTTATGGCCTGTTTCTTTGAAGAAGTTTTCCCTTAATGACTTTATTTCATGTGGGAGACATTCGTTTTGAAATCTTGAACTAAAGGAAAAAACTAGAACTTTTTCCCACAACTTTTGAACTACTGATTAATTTTCTTCCTAATGAGCATCTCATACTGTGGATGAAGCATGTTGGGATTCTTCTTCACAAGTTTGACATGCACTCTCTTAACAGTTCTTATGGGGAGAGCACTTAAGTTTCAATTTTATTTTTTCATCAAAACCTGGTGTCAAGCAGGTTTGGTTTGGGGTTTTTTTTGTGACTGTCTGTGTGTTTACTTATCTTACAAAAACCGTGGGCAACTCTTGTCTTCCTGAAGTAGTTTGTGGAAACAAAAAAGTGTTGTATTCAGCAAAGATACTGTTAATACCCCGCTCCCTAAATCCCTTGCCAGGATTAATACAGTAGAACTCCAAGAGAGTTATTAGTTTAACTAGTTGTCTTTTTTTTTAATACAAGAATTATGCTGATTAGAAGAAGTAGTATCTTAAACAAGAGAGTGTTGTAATGAAGGCATCTGTTATAATACACAATCATAAGATGTTTTTGTCAGTCTCTGCTTCAGCAACGTGAGTTCTTCAAAATAGGAAGCAGTTCTTGGCATTAAATATACATATATCCCCCAACTATGTTAAAGGTACACTATCAAGAGAATCTTGGTTTTGTTAAGACAGGATTTTTTTAAAACTTCAATATTAGGATAATTTATTTGATAATTTTTAAAGAGGAAGTACTTAAAAATATTCGTCCCTAACTTTGTGATCCAAGCAATGCAACCACATCCTAGTTCATGAAAACTTAGAAATTAAACTCTTGCAAAATGGTCAGACCATGAAAACATAAAGCACACCCTCATTGGTTGGTTTAATTGGAGAAATACTAAACGTAAAAATAGTAAATATTATAAACTCGCACTTTCATCCCTTTGTGCATTTTCTTAATGGAGTATATGTGTTACGTTTATTTTATTTGTAATTATATATTTAAAAGCTGATTTTAATAGCTGTCATGCAGAAAACAGTTTGAAGAATCTGGATTAATTAACGTTTTGCATCTATGTATGAATAATAAGCTTAATCATAATGTTGCAGCCTTTTCAGAAGCAGTGTGACCTTTGGCGAAGATAGCTATGAATGAGGATTATTAAATCATAAAACTTAAACTTTAATTCTTTTTTATTTTTTCTTAGTTTTAGGATTTTATTGCTTTTAAAAATGTGAATAGTTACAGGATATTGTGTATTTGCAATATATGAGTCTACAAAATCAACAAGTACACCCTTGAAGACTCGCTACACATACACTCAATTTGAGGATGATTTTTTGGTAAACTTCAGAGCATTCCTAGAATATAAGCTTGTGCTTACATACCACCATTTGATGAAGCTCTCAACTAGGAAGCTGTAAATGAGCACTTCAGAAAATTTGTCAGCTACGGTAGGAATGGCATGTGTACCTGAAAGGCCATCTACGTAGTTAGTCTGTTTAGTTAATTTAATAAAAGTAGCCTTTGCCTATGTCCTTGGCAATCATGGGTAGAGGACCTCTACTGTCCTAATGAAACTTACATGCTAAAAAGTTGCTAAGCTTTTTTTTCCAATATTTTGGGGTGGGAGTTTTTTTGAGATTTATTACAAGTCAAAGATAAGTCAGGTTTGAAAAGAATCAGGTCCATAATTTCAGTGGAGTAGATAAATGAGTAACTCATCAGGAAATTAATTTACTTTTACTTGCAATGACAACATATAAATTTAAGATACAGTTCTTTTTATTGTGTTGAATCTGAATGTTAGATTTCTTTGCACGAGGCTTTCCTCACAGGAGGCAGCAACTCTTTTTGCAAGCAGTGTTGCAAAAATAAGTGTAATTAGTAGCAGAGCATGAGTTTTAGATTCATTGTGCTGTGGGAGGGGAAAAAAAAAATCTAATAGTTTTCTAAGTGCCCATGGATGGTGAAACTGATAAAATCTGGTTTCTTACAGATTTATATTCTTTGACTTGTAAGCACCTGCAGTCCATAAATTTTAAACACTTTTCCCTAAGCAGTGTCAAGTACACCTTCACAAGGCGTAACATGTACACTGTTTAGTCTACACCTATGCATGTGCAAATTGGCAGTTTGGCCACTGTCAGAGGGAGTGCATACTTTGCCCATCTATGCAGGCTTCTGTCTCCTTGCAATGCCAATTTATCTTTCTAACTTACAAATGACTGCTGATTTTTTTTCATACAGACATGTAAAAACATAATTACAGCTGAGCCTTCTGACATTCTATTAATGGGGTTGAAATTGGTCAAAACAGTAAAAGGTAATTATCAGAGAGATAACTCAGGCTTGAAAAATAAAAAAGTCATATGAAAGAATTGTGTGTGTTCAGATACCTCAACAGGAGCCACGTTAGAATATTAGCTACTGAAATAACCAATTTAATTAGGAAACAGATTAAGTAACCTTAGAACTTACTTGGAGACTTCCTTTGTATGACTTTAAAAGAATGGACTTTTTGCAATTTGTTTATAATTGTAGGAATTGTCTCTTCATAGATACAGGGGTTGTTAGTTTGTTCTTTCCCAGAACATTCCCATAGATGTTGTATAAAAAACAGTGCTAAAAATGGGAAATACTGTTCCATGGAAGTTTATACCGTTAGGCCATTGAGTGAATGAGCATACTCATCACCAGCAGAGGGCTCCATGAAAGCGATAAAAAACCAATGTAGAACATTAAATGGGAATTTGACTAGTGGGTTTCATTTTTAATTTTAAGGTAGTGTGGGGGTAAGAAAGACACATTTACATTCTTAAAGATAGAGCATGAACATCACTACATTGTAATTAGTATTATATTATGAACAAGTTTGTCAGAAATTATGAATTCCATTGAAGCAGGTTGTTCTGTGCAAAACTGAGAAGACAGTACAACATGTTTGCTATGTTGGGGAAGTGCTTCATATTGCTATTGAGTTGTTTCCAATCTAACTTTCAAGACAGGCAAATAACAAGGTAAAGTCACTCCAGTTGTGTTTACATGAGACTATCTCAGCAGCTGCAATGGGAGTGCTAGAGATTTTGGTCAGTCCTGATGTGTATATGCTGGAGGATATAAATACAAAGTGTAAATTTGTTTAACTGTAGAAGTACGATAGCATTCTAGATAAACTTTAAGGGTAGGTTAAGTGAAAAAAAGGTGAGTTTGTTTTAAAAATCTACATTTTATGCTCAATTTCTTTCAGTTGGTATTGTATAGAGGTCATGTATCTGCTTGTCAGCTCTTTACTATGAGTGCTTGTAACAACAAATTTCTAAATGGAATCTTGGTGTAAACCGAAAATGCTTATTTAGGTAGAAGATATGTACATAGATTTATTTTTGGGTGCATGTTCTGGTCATAGATTCATCTTAGGGCTGATTGTGCTTTGGATTATTGCCTGTATAGTAGTCTGATAGCAGTCTAAATTACAAAGACTTTTATGTAAATAAATATTTTTCTAATATTTCTTGTATTTTTTTGACCAACCCATTTTATCAGTATATGTACTAATTTCAGTCTTTATTTTATCAAGTGTTCATGTTCATGTTACTTTTTTTATCATTGTCACTTCAGGATGGAGATCCTTCAATAAGGAATGCTGCATCTTTTTCCTTGAGGTCACCGCAGTCGGTCTGCTCTCCAGCTGGAAGTGATGGAACCCTTAAAGGTAGTCTAGCAGTTATATATATCAATGTATTTTTTCCCAGTTTTAAAGAACAGAGAGTTTAAAGAGGTATTTAGTTTTTCCTCCTTTAGTTTTTCTGTATTCAAACAGTACTGTAGTAGAGAGTATGTCATTGTGTTTTGGATACAAAATTATTTTGAGCCCTGATCCAGAAGAAATTTCTGGAGCTCTGAAAATTGACTAATTATCCTTCAAAACAAAGCTCAAATTCATGGAGGACAGAAGGATTTAAAATCCTTTCCAATATGAGGATTAAATTCTTTATAAGAATGGTTTCAGTTGCTCTACATAAGAAATGGTTTAAAGGCAGCATTACGAGTATTGAACTCTTAACCAGCTCAAAAGTGTTTTAATGTGCAATGTTTGTCTTAACTGCAATCATGAAATTTTAAGAACATGCAATTAAAAGTAGTTCAATGAACTCAATACATATACCATAAATGAAGGCTGAAACCTTAGCTGTGGAGAAGGAGTAGGGTGGACAGTCAGTCAGTTGAGAGGGAACAGAAAAAAATCTGCTCAAAATGATTCTTTATGCTAAAATATGGAATGCATACTGCTGTTTTTAATATTATCCCTGAGAAGCAATGACTGAGATACATGAGACTTAGCAAGGTAGGGTTCGGGCATATTCCTGCTAGTTTACTTTTTCAGTGCTTGTATATTTACATGGCAATAGTAGAAAGATGTGCAACAGTGCTTTCTTCTCTTTAGCCCCGAAAAAAATGAAGTCTTTCTGGATGGTCAGATTAGGTGGAGAGGGAGAACAGGAGATGGGGGAGATTCCAGTGAAGGTGAAGGACCTGGCCCTGTGTAGCCTGGATAAGAGACGTTTTCGGCAGGGGTGTACCTTAGAGCAACCCTTCCTGTGCCAATGAGGAGATTATCAGGAAGACTTGAGTCAGGCTTTTCAGTGTTGTGGAGGAAGGATGAGATACAGTGGACCTAAATTGAAATGGGAGGTTCTAAGTAGGTGTAAGGAAAACCTTTTTCACTATCAGGAGAGTTGAGCATTGGAAAAGGTTGCCCAGAGAATCTGTGCATTTTCTATGCTTGGAGCTTTTCAAGATCAGGCTGGGTAAAGCCCTGCATAATATGGCCTTGCTTACCCTGCTTTGAGCATGAGGATGGACTAAAGATCTCCTGAGGTCCCTTCTTAACTGAATTACCCTGTGATCCTGTGACTGCTAAATGGTTTCTCTGGTTCATCTTCTGTAGGCATATACTGTGTTAAACAGTGATAGGAGAAATGTGGCTTGAGTGGCAAGTGAGAAGTACATGTATAGCATGCCAGCAGCATCAGTATTTCAGAAGGTCTTGTGCTAAAGGACTTGTTTTAAGACTTGTGTAAATGGCGAAGACTAAATGTGGTTGGTTTTCTCTCTTTGTTGAGCTTATCATTGTAACAACATTGTGAATCTAAGCTACTTGCACTCAGATATATTATTATCACTTAGCCAAAAGGATATTTGAATTATTTTTTGGTTAAAGTTGCTGCTGTTTCAATTGGCTGTCTCAGAACCCCATTTTGAAGGAATATTTTATCAGATTATTTCTGAAAACAATCTGATTGTACAGTTCAGATTGTAATCTTTCAGCATTAGAGGGGCTGAAAAAGTGCAAGAGGAGCTTTTTGATTTATTTACCTGTATATTAGCTTTACTTTTCCCATTGACAAAGCACACAGCTGACATATTGTTACTAATGGTGTTACCATTTTGCCTTCTTAAAGAGATTAATGAACCTTGATTGAGCAAATCAGTTCTTGATGCTACAAGAGTCTTGCCAGATAGTTACTTCTCTAATCTGATACTTTAGAAATCTGTGGAAGAGGTGTGGATAATTACAGTGTTATTTAGAACATGAGATCCCTGACAGTGATTTTGGCCTATGATTTGGAGTGAAAGTTGTGCTGATAAATTTTCCAGTGATGAACAAACAGCAAGTATCTATGCTGAGCTTTTTGTTGCTACTCTCATTAGCCCTTAAAAGTTTGGTTGACAGGTGGCAAACTTTGGTAAAGAAAATTAGCAAATGACTTAATTGTTTGTTTGGGAGGACAAAAAGAATGGCACTGGACATCATCAGTCCAGAGAGAGATCTCAGGAAGGATGTTATAATATCTAAGTTTTCTTATATAACATAGAAACTTGAGGCAATTACCAAAGCTGTGGGTACAGAATGCCATTTCTGTACTTCTGAAATGGAAGTAGCCAGGACTTCTGGAGACTTGGAGAATGTGATTGCACAGTCTTGAATTACGTTAAGACTGAATGCAACTGTCTGATTGACAGATTCTGAATGAAGAAGAAGTTTTGTTTGCAACTTGGGCAAATATTTGAGAGATGGCAGAAGTTATATTTGTTATATTGGTTGGTTATTCACTTACTCAGTGGAGTAAAACTTCCCTGTTACAGAAATCTTTGCTACACTTCTGTTCCAATAAAGGTACCAGAGCAGCTGAAGTTTTATTCAGAAGTTCTAGGCTGGTCTTTATCCTTTCTTTTTTATGTAAATTTTATATTTTTAGCTATGCAAACAGAATAATGGCTCTGCTTTCATGCTATCATCTGTTACCACATCTGCTTTATTAAAAAATTCATTTCTATGAATTCATCGATGAAGAATTAACATGGGCTATTTTCCTTTTGTTGATCTCGTAAAATATTATGTGGGTTCTATTACCCAAGATTGATTGCTCATCAAAATCCTTTATCCATTCATTCTACTTTCCCACTGCTCTGGAACCTCAGATTTTGTTTGTTGTTTTTTTTTAAGACAACTTCTAAAGATCTGTATAAAGGAAAGCCTTCCACAATGTTTTTGGTCCATTGCTTTCCAAAGAGAAGAGTTCATATAATGTACAGTCCTGTTTCCATACAGTTTCCTAAACTTCTGGGAAAACATCTGTAAGGTCTAGCAACAACCCTTATGAAATTATGTAATTTTGCACTCTTTCCCAGAAATAAGTTGTATTCCCTCGAGAAATTTTTAACGGGTATTTGATTATTTTCTGAATAAGTTTTGGAAGGATTACTTTTATTTTCTTAGGGATTTATAGAACTTCTCCAGAGATATTCCTCTACGCTTTGTCTCTGAATGTATAGTGGGTGGCAAGAAGAATTAAGAATCTTCTCAAATTTGTAGTACAGACTTCAGTGCTCTCAAAGGTACTTGTTAAGAAAAATTATCATCTCACCCTCTTTCCTTCAAAACAAAGCTGGAAGAAATTTATTCAAAGGTTTTTTCTGTCAGGGCCAAAATAAACATTCAATCTTGTTTCTTTCTTCAAGTCTTAATTTTTTAATGCAAGGATGCTTCTGAATACAGCAGTTCTAAGCTAGAACAGCCAAAGCTGAGTTTTTCATAAGGCATTTGAAGCTCTGGAGAAAGTGGTGGGACTCTTCCCTGAAAACTACTGAATGTATGCAGAAAGTGAATACAATCTGTCCTTAAAAACCTCCCAAATGTATGTTCTTCTTTGTCTGTCTCATATGCTGTCCCTTTAAGTTTGAATTTTAAATTAAGATATGCTCTTTGAAAACAAACATCAAGATTGTTTTTTAGTCAAAATAAGTAATAATTTCATTATATCCAGTACAAAACTCGGGAAGATTTCCAGAGTAAGATTCTGTGATTTTAGAAAATAAAGCTGGAAAGGACATGAGGGCTTCCTATCTTCTTACCCTCATGTTGGATGAGCTGTACCAGTATCAGTCCCAATAACTTCCATCTTTACGTTTAACTTTTTGTTAAAATGTCAGTAATGGAGGTTCCTTATTCTTGCCATGCAACCTGTTCAAATTCTTAGTTATAGAAAGCTTTTCTCCTAATGCTTAGTCTGAATCATTTTTGTTGCAGTTAGGCATGACACTTCTTGACTTCTTTCCATTGGGCAAGGAAAAACAATTCATGTCCTTTTTTATAGTTGTCACTTACACATCAAACAACGTTATCGTGTCTTGAACTGATCTAATCTTCTATAGACTGAACAGCACGGTTCCTTTCTATCATCTTTACATAAGTCATCATTTCTGAGCTTCTAATTGTCTTCGATGTTTTTATCTGAATTCTAATTGGTCTGCATTTGTCTTGAAGTTGTGCTGTCCTAAGTCATAGATACAACTCTATTTGAAGACTTAGAAGGATGAGTAGTCAGAAAAGTGCCGTAGACAACTTTGATACTACTGTTGTATATGAGAGTATAGCTGCTCTTTGCTGATAACTTGGATTCATATTGCAAGTTGTTTTAAACATACTGCTGTCTTTTTATAAAGCTTATCTATCTTCTTTTCACGTTGTTACAATTGCTCTTTCTCAGATGAATAAAAAGTTTGTGCTTCACACTGACTTTGTTTAAAAAGGTTATTCAAATTAGTCAAAAAACTGTATTTTTTTTATTCTGCTTTTAAAAGCAGTTGTGAGCTTCTCTCTCAAAGACCTAACACCAAAAGCTGTTATGATCTTTAGTTTAGTAAAATAATCTAATTCTGTTACATCAGAAGTTACCAATTACAACTATTTTAAACTACTATTCTTAAGACAGTGCTCTGGAAAGCTGCACATGTTTGCCTATACTCCCATCATCCATTTTTACCAAGAACAACTGATAGGCTATGAAGACAGTTTTGCAATAAGATATACTGCCATCTTACAGTATTTTTGTCTAGATCATACTTCCTCAGCTTGTTAGTGAAATTGTTATGAGAAACTATACAGAAAGCCATGCTAAGGTCCAGATATGGCACTCTTTAATCCACAAGATGTACTGCTTTACAGGATAAAATTTTTTTTATTTGATGGTACTTAATAAATTCACCGAGGAATACAACCTCTTTATTATCATCTCAATCCTTACAGAGAACTTGTTCTTCTAGTACTTAGTTAAATCATACAGACTATGTATAATACTCTGGGCAGTGCTTTACCATCCTTTTGAAGGGACTGGTTTTTCCTTTTTGAGTGTGCTGGAGGCACAAATTCTCAAGATGAATATTACTAATTCTGAGATTGGTTTAGCCAGAGTTCCAGGGGAATTTGCCTGATCCCATTTTCATGAAAACATTCCATTTATGTGAAAGTGGTAAATGGGATCATATTAAATTAGAAAAATGAGACTCTTCCATTCACACATTGTAACTGCAGTCTCTTAAAATCTTTCGACGGTGATGTGTTCCTCAGGTTCTGTCATCACCAATTTCTTAACTTTTCCAACAGACAAACATCAGTATGAATGCAATATGGATGCTCTGGTTCCTTCCTCTTTCTCCAGCTTCTGCCTTTAGGAACTTATTTACAGTATAATTACTCAGATGTAAAGTCTAATAATCCACATATAGCACATATGCATTCCTTAAAGCCTCTCTTTCCAAAGACTTTTCCAGTAAAAATTATGGAATGCTGTTTCCAGGTTTGTACAACAATTTGGAACCCACTTAAATAATGTTCCTGGCATCTTGAGGATCACTTTGCTTTGCAATTAAAAAGGCATAGCACTTGAATGTTCCTGAAGTTTCTCTCCAATGTGCTATGAACCAAGTATTAAGATATTAGTCTTCATTTGTTCACTAGCAGTTTTTCCCAGCTTTCATGCATAGGGAACTATACTTCAGGCAAAAGAGGATATAGGACGGGTGAAAGACTTTTCTGTCAACATCTGGGAACCTTCACCTGCAAGGATGTTAAAGGAATATAAAGATACTGTTTTGAGTGACCCTTTGGAAGTTGTTGTTGTTGTGCTAGTGGAAGGCTAAAAATTCTTGAAAATGCTGGAAAATACATGAATCCTAAGTTCCTGGTAACCTTAATAGTTGTTTTTTAACCGCATGGATCACAACAAAGAATGTGATCAGTGGTGTGACTTCGGTGCATCAGCTCTGAAAGGCAAGTGGCCTTTTCTCTGAAGAGGCTTAGAGGTGATTAGATAAAGTATCACGAATGCTTAAATAAGATGCGAGTACTGTGGTGTGATTAGAAAGTGCGCAGACAAAAACCATAAAATGGAGATGTCAGTCATGTGTGCTGTCTCCTGGACAGAAGCTTGTTTGTTTGCTACCGAAGTTACTGATGCACAACCAGCAAGTGAAGACATTCCAGGGGTAAACAAACAAGAAATCGTTTTGGAATTTTACATTTTTAGGAAGGCTAAGTGACTGTCAATGCGATGCATTTTGTAGTTGCTTGCATTATAAAGGATTTGATAAGAAATCAGTCAAGAGTCACAGAAAAAAGGTATTTACAAGTTGCTACAGCAGTTGATAAAACTTCCTCCCTACTCAGTGCCTTCTACCACTAGGAATCAGTAGAAAGACTGATTAATATAGAGACCCAGTCCCAAGATTATCTTGAGTGGCCAGGATGACTGTTACTGCAAGACTGTAGAAGTATTGTTGATGGGTGTATTTGTTCTCTGTAGAGGCCTTATTTCCTATTGGTGTTACCTGGTTTGCCATCAATATTTGTTGCTCAGTAATAATACAGTGACGTTCCCAAATCAGTGGAGAATCTCTTTTTATTTCACAAGTTTTACATAGTCCTGCCATATGAAAAAAGATGGCACAAAGTTCTTTTACTGATACTATGGAAGATCAACTACAGAAAGTCAGATTTTTTTTCTCCTGAATTACTGCCCAGCCCTTGATTTAGGCTCAAAAGCTGCCTACATATTTCTCTTCTCTAAAAGAATACTCTGAAATTCGGTTCATTGCCAAAGATCATTTCCAAAGATCATCATATGATTTACTACATTGACAGCATTTTGTAGAGCAAACCTTCTAAACTTTGGAATCTTGACTGGTTCAGGGAACTGATCATAACTGTCTGTCTGTGTATTCTTTCCACAAAAACATTTCTTCTGTTATCAACAAGTCTTGTAAGAGCTTTTTCTCAGATGTATAATGGCTCAAGCCTTCTTCCATTGGAAATATTCCAGGCTGACTTTAACAGTAGTAGGCACAACTCTTTCTGTGTAATGGGCGATATTTTGTCTGAAGTCTAAGCATCCAACAGAATGTGGTTCATGTTCAATGTGTGATACCTGTTCAAAACTGCTAATGTCTGAGGTAGAGTGAAACTGTTCCAGAATGCTTAATCTTTTTCAATTGCTTTTCACCTCAGTACATAAGCATTGTAGTTATTCTAAGCATCCTTGTTGCTAGAGGCTTAACCATCATTAGACATCCCAGAAATATGTGAAGTTATTGCCAGAATGTGTACTCTTAAAATGCAGCTTCTAGGCCGTACTACCAACACCTTTGAGGAATTTCCTTCAGGAGGAAGATACTTTCAAATGCCTATTCGTAGTGCTGCCTAGGAGAGGGAAAACTTCACTTTTTGTTCATTTACTGGTTTCTGAGTATGTTCAATGGAATGCACTGAAATCCTTCTGACCTCCTCAAGTCTACCCAGAGATAAAAAGATCTGCCTTATCTGTTGCTGCAGTGTTATTTTTCAGCATGAAAAATTCCAAATTAATACCAAATCAGAACAAACTTGTCATATTTACTCAAAAGCTTTGGACAAGGGAGAATCAAATGAGTGTCCTGTTTGAAGTGTCACTGCAAAAGACAGTAAATGTTCCATAGTTACAACTTCAGAAGTATTCATTTAAGAGATAATTCAAGAGTAAGATGTCAGTAAGATCTCTTTGAAAAGTTTTGAGCTGCCTGTAGTATTTGTAGAAATAAAAATGCAGCTCATATTTCCTGAGTGGTAGTCATTACCATAAAAGAAATTGGTAGCTAACTATTTATGCTATACATAAGTTCCCTAAGACAATCTTGTAAATTACCAAAAGAGACAGTAGTTGGTGGGGGGATCATCATAAGAGTAGGAATCTGTGGTGAAAAGCAAGTGAGAGATCTTCATAGGGTGTAGCCAGGACTTCAGTACTGGTGGTTGAGTGTGGTATCTAATTTGAGTAGGGGAAGTGGGAGTCATAGAATATCCTGAGAATCAGGATGAGTCAAAACAGGGCTTCCCAACATTGTGGATGCTACTGGCAGAATATGGAGTTGTTGCTGATGGTCAAGAAGGGGTAAGATAAACCCATTTCGTACCCTGCTCTCTGCATACAGAAGTTATAGGACTTCTCAGAGAATGTACTGGGGAGAGAAAATAAGTATGGCAGTCTGTGCAAAGAAGTCATCAGTAAAGGCTCATGTTTCGTGTGAATTGAAACTTTGCTAGAGATATCAATTCTTTCTTTCATCTACAGGTCAGTACGTTGCTTAATGATTCCTAATATTTCTTAAAATATCTCACAGAAATTTAAGCTCCAAAATAAAGCTGCTTTCTTGTTTAGTAGTGTTTCTTGAGTGAAGCACATGGGGACTTGTATTCCAATTAGGTTTTGATTGCTGTTGGAAGTACTGACCTATGATGACCTGAACCAGAATGACTAATAATAATCATCTCAGTCACTGCTTTCTGAAGATCAGTATTCCCCAGTGCATGAATGGAATCTGTTAAATGTTTGCTTTAACAAGAGGAGGCTGGCCCTATTTGTCCAGCCAATAGGCTTTTCTTTTTTTTTCCTCCGCTGCCCTCCCCCCCACCCCCAGTATTCCTTTTTTAAGCCAAAATTATAATTGGGACAGGTTGAAAAGCTTCTCTGTTTTTCAAAGCTTTTTTCTGGCCTAATGATTATGGGGAGCTGGTTTAATTTAAGGAACAAAAAATTTTAAATGTGATTAATTGGAGAATGTTTTTAATTAAAAATGTCCTCTTTTAAAAATTTCTCTAGATATACTTAAATCCTGGAAGGGACTGCATGTAGAAGTGAAAAATCATACTTTAAAAATAAAAGAAGGGGAGATGAGGCAGGGAATGGTAGAAAAATGCCTTAAGATAATTAATGTTTTCTAGATAGTAATGAGTGGGGGTTGTTGGAGTGAGTTTACCTAAAATAAAATTTAAAAAAAAAAAAGAAACAAAAAAGTTTAAAATGAACTGTCAGAATCAAAGTTAAGGAGGTTGTGTATGTTTTGATTTTTTAATTTTTTTTAAATTAAAAATGTGTGGCTGAAATGGCTAATGCCTATAAACTGATCATCAAGTCTTCATCACAGGACCTTATTAAGAATCTTTTTGATCTTTCCTTTTTCTGTAGTCAGCTTGCTTTCATTGACCATTTTCTAATAGCTGGTACTCTGAACCTGCAGGTACTATTTTTATTAATTCTTTTTTGGTGGTGGGTTTTTTTGTTCCATCTTCTCTGAAATGATCCCTTCTCTACCTGCAGTGGACTGCTAAAATTCCTAGGAAATACACTGCAACTATCTGGATTACATCTTGACCTAGGAATGATGTGCTTCCTACCAATCTTATTTAGAACTTTTGTGAACACAGATATATGTAGAAATACACATTTAAATTATCTAGGTTATATTTAGTGTGTTTTTATATAAACATGAAACAACATAACTGTTCAGTTTTTCTGAATTATTATTCTAGGATCAAGACAACCTTTAATCCAACAATCTCAGCCTCCACCTTATTCATCACCTAGAGATGTTCCCCCAGACATATTGTTAGATTCTCCAGAAAGAAAGCAAAAGAAACAAAAGAAAATGAAGTTAGGCAAGGATGAAAAAGACCAGACTGAAAAAGCTGCAATGTATGATATCATTAGTTCTCCTTCCAAGGACTCCACTAAGCTTACATTAAGACTCTCTCGTGTAAGATCTTCGGATATGGACCAGCAGGATGATATGCTTTCTGGTTTGGAAAACAGCAGTGTGTCAGAGGGTGATATTCCTTTTAATGTGCAGTACCCAGGACAGACTTCTAAAACACCCGTTACTCCACAGGATGTTAACCGCCCACTAAACGCTGCTCAGTGTTTGCCGCAGCATGAACAGACAGCTTTCCTTCAGGCACAACAAGTGCCTGTTTTACAACAGAACACTTCAGTTGCTGCAAAACAACCTCAAACTCCTGTGGTACAGACACAGCAACAGGTTTCGCATCAAGGAACTATAACGTCATATGATGAAGTAGAATTGGATGCATTGGCTGAAATTGAGCGGATAGAACGTGAATCAGCTATTGAAAGGGAGCGATTTTCAAAAGAAGTGCAAGATAAAGGTAAAAGGATTGTGTGTGTGTATACACTATATATATTATATAAATATATATATATATGCATATAAACCCCATATATATATATATATAAAAACTTCCTGTCATTGTCACATAGTTCAGTTCTGTTTACTCAGTGTAGGCTCTTCTGCGACGTTCATCTCCATTCCCCTCCAACAATGAACTGTAATCTTTCATATACACATATTTTTAATATCTGGTATTCTTTATTTCGGGTCTTAATGGATGGAAAGGTGAATTTCTTATATTTCAAAATTCTTTTTAAGCTACTCTATTTTGAAGCATGAGACTGAATGAAGTACAATTGATGTTGTTTATAGTTTCTAAAATCCCAGCAGTACCATAAGTCAAAATTTGTAATAAGTTTTGGTAGTTGAATTATTAATTAACTACCCATATTGCCTAACATAAGAAAATGCAGAAAAACTCTTCTTATCCCATTTCTATTAATATCCCCTTTTGAGCCTAATGTGAAGGAGGTGTTAGATCAAAATCATATCTATTCTTTCAAAGGCAGTGTAATGATTGGGTAATATATACTACGGTGTTGTCTCTCATGTTTGTTCAACTGGTTATTCATTATTATGTAGGCATTACAAGCTGTAGCGAACTGCCATATATCTATATGGTCTCTAGCACAGAACCAGATGAGCCTCTGAAATGTTTTCACTTCAGTAGCTGTACTGGTTGTCTTAACTGATTTAATTGGGGGGGGGGGTTTGTTTTGTTTTGTTTTTCCTGTTGTTAACTGGTTTGAAGGTATTAGTCTTCAGAAATCTCAAAAGTAGATGCAAAGCCCACATGTAAGTCTTGAAGATAAGATGTATTTTATAAATTAGATAGGATAGGTTAACATAAGTATTTTTCAGAAGCTTCCTCTGCACTGTGTTTAACTTCTGAGAAAAAAATCTTTCATAATGTAATGCTAATTTATTAGATACTCCCAAGAAAAATCTTGCAGAGTGGAAAATGGCGCAAATTCTGATTTTGGAAGTTCAGAAGTAAAAATGGTCAGGTTTGGACATACTTGAATGGACACAACTGAATTTACATACAGTTTGGGTTTTTAACCAGCAGAGAGAGAACAATTTTTCTCCCTAGTCAAAGAATTTTTTTCCATTTTTAAAGGTGCTGGGGCAGGGGAGGGTGGGGGGAGGAGAGAGTGAGTGTTCATGTGTGCATTTGTTTGTAAATGTGGTTGTTGCAATTACTGAAAGGTTTAAATTCTTAGATGTTTCTTATTTGGTAACTAAATCAAGTCTTTTTAGGAAATATTGTTGTTTGGGAATATACGGAGAAAACGTGTGCTTACCTCAGAAGAGACCTCTAATGTTTTTAATTTAATGAAATGGGGAATTTGTTACTTTGCTTAAATCTTTTCTACTAATTTTAAGTGTATTGATGGAGAGCTTGTGGTTTGTCTTCTAATACTCCAAAAGCTACTTTTGAATCCACACACTTGAAGTAGAATCTCCAGCACGTTTTAGCTGAGAAGCATCTGGAAAAATGGACTGTATTTTTGATGGTGCACAGCAGCCTCCAAACACTTAGAGCAAGACTAAAACACACTTTCTCTTCTGTTCTAGCTTTCAGGAAACGTTGAGCATTACTTGTAAAGTTTGTTTACCATAATTACACAGCCACAGGCAGACTCTGCTTTGTTTCTTTTGCGGAAAGGAGTGATTTTTATAAAACGTGATCTCTCCCCTTCACCACTGGTCAATAACCATCTTCCCAAATAAGGATTCCAATCTTACTCTTCCCTTCTACCTGCATCCTTTGGCAGGTCTCAGTTCTTCCCGAGTTCCTGCAATTGCTATGAATCAGGTACAAGAGTTGCTGCCTTATGTTGGGACAAATGATCACCATTTATTCACTGGTGGTAGGTTGTCCCTATGCTAGACAGCAGCTCTTTTCACTTTGGCTGCTGAGGTTTCAGCCATGAATGAATAGTATTAAGTAGAAGGATTTTTAGCAGTCTTGGGACAGATTTCCTGAAAAGCTGTTACCTTAGAGAAATATGGTTCTCATTTTTTGGTAATGCTTTTGCGGTTTCTTGTAAGTTTGTGCTATGTGTACAAGTTGATACACTCCACGATTGTTCTAGTTAGAGCTGTTTGGTTTGGTGTGACTGCAGGAGGGAGCTTCCTCTATTGTTCCTATGGGAATATGTCTGTTAGAAATATATCCAATAAGCCCTAAATATGTCATTCATTTTTGTGAAGTTGCTTACTGTATTTATGCAAAAGCCTGTTATTTGTGCTTTTTAGTACATATACTATAACTTCAGATCATATTATGTCAAGAAAAAAGTGTGATTGTAGCAAGTACACAGTCTAATTAGAACAGGAATGCATAGTGCTAGCTGATGCTTTACAATACAAAGTGTCCCTGTAGAGAACTTACACAAGATGCTAGCACATGCTAAAATCTGCGAGAAGGCGTTTTTGCTGCTTTTGTAATCAAGACATGGGAATACATATTACTGTCACAGTACACTTTCTGTGTCGGCACATGTTGTTGTCTTCCATAAATTACCTTGAGTAGAACTGTACTCGCAAGTTTTGACAGAACGTTAGTGGTCTCTTCTGTCCTTTTTTCTTAGACATGAAATCTCTATAGTACTATGCTTTATCAAAGGTTTTCAGATGCCTTCTTTTTAACAGTAAGTCTTTGGTTGGATATGATGTGTTCTTTCTGAGGTTTGGAACCAGTAGTGTGGTGGAACTGTTTATTCCAGAGGAGAAAGATTTTGGGGGTTGGTTCTTGCTAAAAATTATACAACTGCTACACTTGCCGAAGGCAATGCTGAGGTCCTTGTTTGTGTTTGGTACAGGTGGGAAACAGGGATTTGAGCCCTTTGGTAATTACAGTACTTTCTGTAATATATCGTTAATTCTAACAAAACTGTTAAAATATTTCGCTTCTATCAAAGTGTCTCAAAGTGGGAGACAGCTTCTGTTTCAGAGGTGGAACTAACACAAGGTTTTGCCAAAGTGCCTTCTTTGAAAAGGCGCATATCTTTCTCGAGCCTCATTGTCATGCTTTTGCTTTCTGAAAAAGGAATTCCTAGTGCAAAAATCACTAATGCGAAATCTGGCAGATTTGACCTAATGTATGTCAGATATGCATAAGAAGTGATTTTATAATATAGACCTTTTGCCTCATATCCGAGTGCTTTTCAGAGCTGTGTTTTTATAATTCTATCCTTTTAGTCTATTTGGATCTTGGATTAAGTGGGTAATGTGGTCTTTCCATCATGATAGAGAGGTGTGAAGTGAAAAGGTTGGTTTCGTCCCTGTTCTCTATGAGGAAGGACAAGAGTCCTTCTCCTCTTACTACTTTTTTCATCAAAGAAGTCTCTCTGTATTGATTAATTTTGCAAATAGTTTGTCTGTATCTGTTAACGAAAGGAATAGCTGGAGATTTTGGAGATGAAGGCACTTGGCAGCAAAAGTTACATCTATTATGTTTAATAGTCTCAGAACAAATAAATCAGTCCATGGAACATGACATACCTGAGGTCTTCAGTTCCCATTACCCCACTCAAAATGGCCTCTCTTACCTTCATCAGATACAAGTTGTCAATCAGTACTAGATCATATCTTCTCTTTTGAAAGGTTGTACAGTATTACAGATAGATCCAGCTATTTATCAAGACTCGGATTACCTGAGTTGGAAAAAAAAGTGATTTGGAAGGGCTAATACAGAAAGGGATTATCTTTTTCCACAGCAATTTGACAAGTGAACCATCCTCTGCTTAGGTGCATTGTGATATTTTGATGATATAATTTCTTTAGAAAGGTAATGAAGCTTCACACACACTTTCTTCTCTTCTAATCACCATCAGTAGTTACATTTCCTATACTTTTTGGTGCTGTTGAATACTTTTGAAACAAGTAGAGGTCCATATTGTGAACCTATTTTGTTCACTTAACTGGAGTTGTGCTTTGCTCACATTCTGAAGTTGACTACTCCAAGAAAGTGCAGGAAATCATGTTGAGTTTTAGAAAATTATGTCCCAGGAATTTCTGTTCTTCTCAGGAATCTTTTTTCCCTTGGGGCGGGGGTGGGAATGTTGAGGGAGAAACCGCATTTTGGTAACCTCAGTGCTATGCATTAATTCGTGCTTTACCACGGTTCAGATGCAAGTGGGTTATTTTTGTGTGTAGTCAAGTAGTTCAAAGCTAGTCAGTCACTTTCAGTCTAAGCCTTTCCTAGAACATTACATTAAGTTCTTCTTGTTCTTCAAGACTTAGACCTGCTACTGAATTAATTTTCAGGTTCAAGGTTTATACCTCAAGGTCTTTCATGCTTTTCTAAAAAAACCCAAATACTGTGAATCAAAAATATTTAAGATATTAATGTTAAAAGGAGCTCTGAGTCTTCTAGGAAGGGGAGAAGGGAAGATAACCATGAAAATTACTCAAAAAACCAGAGAGTAACCCATCTTTCTTCAGAAACTCTTTTTCAAATTGCTTTAGTTGTTTATTTTATACAGATTTGCTAAATTTTAGTTTAAGCTCTTCCATACATGGTATTGTGTGTTCACTGTTAGATTTTAGGCTGCTTCAAAGACACTTTTATATAATGCACCTGTCTGAACAAACTAAGGAGTTCTGCTTTTACTTGTAAAAGGCACTGTTTTCTGGAGTTTGTGAGAAGAGTAATGAAATCATTAATCACTAACCATTTCGTCGAGAGGCTAATATTTTTTTTAAACTTAAAAGCATTAGAGGCATTTTTAAAATGAGACAAACCTACTCGTATCTGTGTTTTTTTCCCTATATATTTTACCTCTGAGGATCCATTTTACCCACTTCTTTGGAATCTTACTGTGGATTCTTTGAATTAGGAAGAAGTGAAGCTGTAATAACTTTATTTCCAATAATTGGATCAGTTAGGGGGCATTTGGATGCCTGCTGTGGGCCCTTCTTTTTTTAGTTCGTTCCAAGCCCATAGCAGCAGAGACACACAACCCAAGAGTGTGAATCTGCCGGAGCAAAACTCTCAAAACTACAGGTATAGGTAAGTAACCTTTTTCTCTTACCTTTTAAGTTCTTGTCCAGCTCCTCTCCCTTTCTCCCCATTACCTGTCTCCCCCACAAAAGTTCCCCAAAGAAGAAACTAATAGAAGAACACTATTAAGAATGAATAGTTCGTTTACATCTAATTTTATGTAGCCAATTCATGAAATGACAGAATGTGTAATTATAATCAGTATATTAGCATTCATTTCCAAAAATACATTATAGGAGTTTTATTTCCTTAAAAATTGAGCTACAAGTGTAGTCATTTGCATAGTAATCTTGCAGAAGATTACAATCACTAATGCCAGAAGTAGTGAGACAGGGTAAAATATAAATGATTGTGTGTATACATAGTACGACAATGTGAAGATTAGGTATCATGTATTTTGTTTATACAAGCTTTCATTAGGTCTGCAGTTCATAGTGTGATGTAATGGATGAAACTCATATAGCTTTCCCAAGATAAAAGCAGCTTTGCAGCCTCTAGTTCCTGTAGATGAGAGATTTTTTTTGTGAATGTGTTCAGATGTGTTTTAAGAAAAGTAAGGGGAAGAAATTCCTCTTCTATGTAGAGAAATTGCAGTGAAGTGTTGCAATGTTTCCTTCTATCTAGGAAAAACTACTTTCTCTTATGTTTCTTTTTAGAAAGAATGAAATACTGATTGAATGAAAAACATGCTTAAAAAAAAAGTAGAGGCAAATTTTTTTAATGGTGTTTATTTTGGTGCTCTTCTGTAGCATGGAATCAAATTCCCCTGTTTATCCCAGGTTGTTTTTTACATAAGGTAGCGCAGAAACCTGCTCTTGTAAGCAGGTCTAGAAAATAACTAACACCTAGCAGTTTGGCAAGAAGTCTATTTTTTTTTTTATCTGTAGCATAAACTAAGATCAGAAAATTAAATACAGCTTGCATGTAGCATATGCCCTTGATTGTACCTGTTAGATGGATGGGAAGATTTATAATATTACTTACCCAGTAATGACTTTATTTTGTTGCAGGGCAGTCACTTCTCTATAATCTCTTGTTAAAGAAATGGCATGTATAAATAATAAACATTTTTAAGAGTTTAAGCCCAGCATTTCTATAGTTCATAGTCACTAAGTTCACTGTGACATCAACCTAAGAAGATGCAGACTTTTTTCATTATCATGCAGTATAAATGTTATTGGATCTAGTTAATTGAAGATACTTTTGAGTGCAAGGTATGGTGTCAGAATAAAGTCAGCATTTGGAAGGGAGATTTCTAAGCCATTGCTTATTTCTAAAGTTTGCAGTTTATACAAACAAACCTAAAACCTAATTGGATATGTTAATCTGTAAGTGATACATAAAATAAGTAGTTTTCATCAAGTCTGCTGTTAGTGTGTTGCATTTTTCTTGTGAAATTAGGTGCTGTATTGTGTATTTCAAAGTAATTGCACTTCAGGTTTTGCTCAGATATTTTAACAATTGAGTTTACGAAACTATAATTCTTCACAAGGCAATCACATGGATTAAAACCCAGCATTTGTGTCCAAAAATCTATCTCATAAATAAATTAAAATCATATTGTTCGTAAAAGCAGTATTAGATTCAGCGAGGTTAAGTTACAGCTTCCAATCTTTAAACAAGTGTGGATGCTTGGTTATACTTTTCTGTAGTTCAATTCTCGTTATTTTCTAGTGTGATTTTTTTATTTTTGTATTACTGTAGTTGATAGGGAATAATTAGGTACCAGACATACTTGAGCAGAAAAATTCATAAGATCATATTTCATTCTCCAGTTATACTGATTACATTCTTGTTATATTTAATAAAACAAGCAAAACTTTGAAGATTCTGAAGTCTGCTACACCCTAAGGCGTGTCAGAGACTCCTGTAGTCTTTTTGCGTTTTGTCCTGAATGAGTTAGGACATCCCTCCTGATGGGGTTTCCTTTTTGCACAGTGACCAGAAGTTTGATAGTCTTCTAATGGATTGCTAAAAGTTAGCAGCTGTTTCTGTTCAAATTCTCAGAAATCTCTTGCCCTGCAGCAGCTGGAAGCCTTCTGGTCTCTACTTTGGAGACTTTGGAATTACATTGTGTTCTATAAAGCTTCCTATACCAGATTCATGAGTGTACTTTCTTAGTTTCTTCTGTAGGGGAGCAAGCAGTAAGAATAAAATTTTTGACCTGTGTTTGCTGAGTCTCTCCTTCAAGAGGAGGAGCAGTACTGTGGGAATCTCTTCTACTGATTGGAAGAGTTCTCTTTGGTTGTTCAATTCTTTGTTTATTGGAATGTGGCTTTGGGGGGAGACCAGGTGAGAGCAAACTCTCATGGTCCATAATGCTGAATGTTCATGAAGGATTAGAAAGATAAGAATGGATATTTGCCCTCACTCCATTGACAGGTCATCCATCAGTACCATTAAAGTAATTTTAAACCTTCCTTGTATCCAGATTAGATTGATTAGGTTAGATTCTTGTCATCTACAGAATACTGTTTGTTGGCGGGGCAGGGCGCTTGGACAACTTTGAAGAGATCTGTGAAAAATAACTAAGAAAAGAAAACAGTTGTCAGTAAACAAAGGTGTATTATTTAGACTTATAGTTACGTGTTGCCTGTTAAAATTCCTGATCTTGATGGTTAGCTTAAATAAGTTAAGCTTGTAATTGCCCTCTAGCTGACTTGTCTCTGATGTTGTTAAAAAACAGAAGGTTTGCCAATAAGTAATAATTGCTTAGGACTGGTATATCTGGTTTAAATTTATTCATTGCTGATTTAAATAATTCAAATAAGTGGTATTTGAAGTGAGTGGAGGCATATCCCAGTAATCTCTGAAGAGTGTTAGAGCTTTAAAATATACAACTCTTAATTGTTACACTTCAAAAAAAGAAAGTTTGTATTGGAGTCATCAAAATGGTTCATCCAGAATTTGGCATTAGAGGATCAATCTTCTTTGTGGTTCTGAAGAGGAGTACATTCACATCTAACCATCTTGGATATGAAGTGTCCAACTGAATTCCTTACAAGATGTAAATGGGGAAGTGATAATTTATCTGTTGTGTCTTCAAGATCCTTCAAGATCATTCAGAAATCTCTGGGTTTTGGAGTCTACCAAACAGTATTAACAGAGTAGAGTGGAGTGTTATCATTCTGCTAAAATGAAGCTTAGCAACCATGCGCATCGTTATTATTTAGACTTGTTACCTTTTCACAGATATTTACAAAAGGCCCATTTCAGTTTGCTAGGACAAGCAGTTCTAGAAGTTTTTAGGTTATCATTCTATTTACTCATTTGTTGAAAGAGTTTAATCTGGGACTTAGGGCAATCATCAGGTTTGCAAAAAAGCAGTAACATAGGAGACTTCAGCACTAATGGTGTTCTGGCTGCTCTTTGGAAAGATTTCAGGTTAAATGGAAGAATGGAGATACAGCTACCCTCATCCAGTTGCTGTCCGTAACACTTGCTCAGCTTCCAAGCATATCCGTTTTCAGGATGGATATTCATCAAATCATGATTGACTTGCAGTTTCAGCAGAAATGTATTCAAAGGTATCTGTGGTTATTCCAGTGCAATGTTTCTTGCACAAAGGTTCCATAGTAATTAATTAATTTCTAAAGCTGAAAGTACTCATCATTTTGACAGACAGATATTTCCAAAGATGAAGGCCACAACCTGTCTCCAGGAATACTGTTCATAAGAGGACAGGTGAGAGATAACTGCCTGGAAATCCAGCTAATGTTTTTTCCACTTCAAATTTGTGGTTCCTGTAATGTTTTGTTTCTTGCACCACAGTGACCCATTCAATTTGACAGAACATCTCTACTATTTTTTAGAATAAGGTAGCTTATGATCTTGCTTTGAGTACCATGGTACTGCCTTTTGGTGAGCACATTGCAGTGTAAAGAGAACATCCATGCGAATTTGCGAAGCCAAAATGATGTATACATAAGAGAATAAACTGGGATCAGACTGTGCTCTGAACTGTCATAAATTTGTTCAAGTATTTGAACAAAGTGTAGATATATTTTGGATGTTTCTACATTCAGGGGCGGGGCTGGGGGGAAGTGAATAATATTTCTAAAAAGAAAAGAATCTGAAGAAACGACAGACTTGGATACCTTATCTCTAATATAGTCAGAAAGCTCTTCTGTGGCTTACTACAAATTCGTTTTATTGTAAAAACTGTTACAAAGAGTGAAGCAAAAAGATCCTGATCATACTTTATTGGTCTCAAGAGAAGTCTACATGGTCAGAACTGTGGCAAGCTTTGAATCCAGGTCTGCAGTATTTGAAAGAAAAGCATTAGCCTGATATTCTGTCAAAGTCTTATATCCTGATAATAACCAAAGTTCTACTATCTGTGGAATGAAGTGGATGAAGCCTGCATACTGATGCCTTGAAGGATACAAAGTATAGTTGAATGGATATTGTAAAAGTTCCTAAACTCATCTGTTGGTCAAAACCCTTAAGGGGTCTCAGGACTCGTGACTTAACAAAGTAGATGTGTGCAAACTTGCATATGTTTGGTTGTAAAAGAGAAGATATGAAGACATCTGTTTTCAGAGGGTCATTTCTCTCTCCTGGCCTCTGATTCTCCATTGATTACTTTCATACAGTTCAAAGTGAGTTCAAGATTTCATAAAGCCCTTGAAGCCCAATGGTGTATTTCAGCTTTCAGATTTCTGCAGCTCTCATGGCAACTTAAAAAGTTTTTGTGCTCATCCAGTGGAGTTTTTTCATTATGCTCAATGAAGATAGTGGTACTATATACTCATCCTACCTTTTGTGCCCTTGTTCAACCTGATATTTTCATATATTTGGGCCAGCTTTTTTTGTCCTAGATCCAGAAATCTCATAGAGGCAAACCAGTAATGATCAAGTCTAGTTTTGAGGATCGCCATCAAGCTGCACTGGAAATATGAAGAAATCTGTGACTAATCTGTAACTCTGTCTGCAATCACCTTGCCATTTAGGAGAAGAAAACATTGAAGGTGTCCCTTTCTTCTCAGATAAGATGCCAACAGGTTGTGGTTATAATAACTTACTAAAACATCAGTATTCAGTTGTCAAGAGAAATGAAGAAGGTGCATCAGAAGAGCTTTGTATTTAGAGGGAATATGTATGCCAAGTTGTGATGTGAGCATCCACTTATATGTTCTCAACTTACAATTTGACGTTTTGGATGATGAAGAGCAACAGCAATTTGAGCCTGGTCAGTTACAGAAGTTCAAGCAAGAAAATTGGTCCTACTTGAATTATTTTGGTTGTTTAATCTTGGAGCCTTCAGCATGAGGGCTCTGAAAGGTGAGTTTTGGTTGATCCAGCTACAGCTGTTTAAGGCATCACAGCTCCTGGCCATCTGCCTTGCTCCTATAGGAGGGGTAGCAGAGGGAAACATTTGCTTGTCTCTTAACTGACTTGTTCAGCCTGGTAGGTTATTGCAAACCATCTTTGCTAGTGCCTTAAGGTGATACATTGGACAATGAAACGCACTTGTGGAAATATGAATGCGTGTTCCCTTCTGCTACAGGTGATAACCTCAGTTGAAGGAATGGGGCAGATAACTGATAACAGTAATGTCTTAAAGGCTACTGTTAGATACTGTTAGATCAGAGCTTCACAGGACTTTCTCAGTGTGGCTGACATTTGTGGGTTAAAATGAAAAAGCTGACTGACTTTTTCATAAGAAAGTTTCTCAGTTTGTGTTTCAAAATTTAAAGAGTTTTAATTGAGAAATTAGGTAATGATGCGTGTGGATGTATGTGTATTAATGTATCTGTTTAAAAAAAAAAAAAAAAGTCAAATTTGAAACCTGATAGTCTGGAAGCTTCTACGTCATGACCATTCCTAAGACCTGCCATGAAGCTTAGTGAGGTCAAAGCCCTCATAGTCACAGGGAGAAAAAGATTTTTTGTCACTGCATGAAGGTTTAAAAAAAATATATTCTTTTTAATCAGTAGTGTAGGGAAATTAATCTATATAAGTTCTCATTTGAATCCGACAGTTACTGTAGCACAGAAAAAAAAATCTCCATGCTAAAAATCTGCACCTTTGATTTGGCAAATTTATTTTGCTTCACATGTCTTTCATAAAGTTGGCAGGCATTCCTACAGGTTTTTGTTGAACTTTGAAAAGTTCTTTATTTGCAGTTGACCAGTTTCTGCATGGAGTTTATTGTATCTGTCTTTACGGTCTTCCAGCTATTAAATTTTATACATAATTTTTGAGTTTTAGGAAATTAGAGATGCACAAATAGATTTGAGAATGAAAATGATGGGGAAAAAAGCCTGTTCACATCACTGGCCATGTTACTACTTGTTATTGTCTTCTAATGTTAATTTTGGAGATGATCCTTCAAAGTTTTAATGCTTCTAAATAAGAGTCTTCTACAAATACAGAAGAAATTAGACATCATGTGTTAGAATTCTGGTTTACAATTTCAGAGGGCGGTGGTGGTTTTTTTTCCCCCCTTGGAATTTATTTCCTATTCCTTGATTACATCCTCCTTGCCATTCATTCTCCTGTTCCCAAAAAGAGACCTGTCTCATTGCATCTGGTGATAAGGGACCACAAATCTAGGCACAAAATAAGTTGTTTTTCTGATATTGCATTTGTGATCTAGACATTTTGACAATAGGTCTACAACAGAATTTCCAACCTATGTTTAGTCATTCCTTAGGCTTGAAGTCATATTCCCTGATTACAGAGAAAGTAATTTTTTTTTTTTACATATTACAGAATGATAGTTGAGAATATAAGCCCTAGTGCAGGTAGCGCTTTTGGTTTTCATGGCAGAAATTAATTTTAGTTTACAGTACCATGTTGATAATATGAATAGGTTGTAGTTTAAATGAATAGAACATACTCTTTTGGATACTTCCATGTGCTTCTCATTTCTATGAATTCTACCAAATTACAGGGTTTGTAGTTGGCTCACTTTATTTTTCTGTATTCTACTCTTAATGATTTTTTTCAGTATAAACTGAAAGGCTTATTGATTGCAGAGTCAAGCTCTTGACACTACATAAAATTATCACTGAACTTTTTATTTAATCCATGAAAAGCATCATGATTGCAAAGGGAAAATACTGAAGCTTTTAAGTGTTTAGTGTGTCCCCCCCGATACGTATGTGTTACAGTATAGACTCCAACTCTTGGTATACTGCTTTGCTTTAAGGAGAAGCATGGAGTGTTGGAGTTATTTTAATCATTTTTGTTCATTGTTTGTGTGTTCCCTGGCTAAAATATGTGTGAAGTCCAACTGATGCACTGAACCAAGCAGGGAGAACCTCTGTCTTAATCATTGCAGATCCTTGCTTAGTTCATGTATAATGAAGCAGGCTGAATCTGCAGAAGAGAATCTTTTATAGTAGTGTTCCTCAAAAAGCAGTTTGCGGAGGTACACCTTAACTTTGTCTTTGTAGACTTTTGCTTCAAGCGTAATTGATTAGTTTGAGGGTTTTTAGTGGGTGGTTTGGGTTTTTTTTGATCTTTATGTATTGCAGCTGCTTTATTAGGTGCTTCTTTTGGGAATTATACAGGAATTTTGGTTTCATATGTTTTGAGGGTGGTTTTTTTTAATGATTAATTGGCAGCTGTGATAGACTGACAATGAATGGTAGTCTGAATAGATTGAAAAGTTATTAGCTAGAGAAGTTCTGTTCTTGCTTTTAAATTAAATGGATTTTGTTCTGCGTGCACATACATGCTGAGGAGGATTAATTGGTGGGAGTGGAGAGGAACAGACATTCTTGCTTGGACATTTACCAGTCTATATATATAATTTGTGATTTTTCTTTTTTAACTTGCAGATAAGCCTCTGAAGAAGCGAAAACAAGAAAATAAACCACAGGAGGTTGGAGGTGCTACCGGAGCAAATAGAGCAGCTTCTCAGGAGACAGGTTCTGCAGGAAATGGGGCAAGGCCAGCATTGATGGTTAGTATTGATCTGCAGCAAGCAGGAAGAGCAGACTCTCAGGCAGCAGTAACTCAGGATTTGGACACCATCAGAAAACCTGAAGAAATTAAGCAGTATAATGACGGGTTTATGTGTGTTCCCCAAGAAGACAGTGTTGGAGTTCTTAAATTCAAACCTGAAAACCATCCTGAGATTTTTAGGAAAAAGTCAGACTTTGAGGGTCAAAAGACAGATATCCAGCAAAATGAAAACAGGCAAATGGAATTTCAGCAAAATGAGAGCAGACGGTTGGAAAGTAAACACAATGAGAATAAACAGTTAGAAGCTAAACATGAAAGCAAGCATGAAAGCAGACAAATGGAAGTGAAACAAAATGAGAACAGACAGACAGAATCAAAACAAAACGAGAGCAGGCAAATGGAGATGAAACAAAATGACGGAAAACAAAATAATGGCAAACAGGAAATAAGGCAGAGGCCTGAAACGCCAAAACAGAAGAGTGAAGGCAGGCCTGAAACGCCAAAACATAGACATGATAATAGGAGGGACTCCAGTAAACCATTGTCAGATAAGAAAATTGAAATACCTAGGCATAAACTAGATGTGAAATCTGATCTTTCAAGGGTAAAACCTGAAAGTAGATCTGATCCAACAAAACAAAGGCCTGATGGGCGTTCAGTTTCTGATACACCAAGACGTGACCATGATAGCCTTAAACAAAGGTCTGAGGACAGGGGGGAGTCAGAGAGATACAGAGGAGATCCATCCAAGATTAGAAGGCCTGAATATTTGAGATCTTCAAACAAAAATGAACATGATTCTAAGCATGGTATTAAATCTGATGGTTCAAAACCTGAGAAATTTGAAAGGAAACATAGGCATGAGTCTGGTGAATCAAGGGAAAGGTTTTCTTCTGGGGATCAGAAATCAAGACCTGACAGCCCTCGTATTAAACAGGAAGGTAAAGGAGATTCTAGTAAATCAAGACCTGATAAACCTGGTTTTAAATCACCCAACAGCAAGGATGAACGAAGGACAGATGGTAATAAGAGTAAAGTAGATAGTAATAAAGCACATGCTGACAATAAAGCAGAGTTTCCCAGTTATTTGTTGGGAGCAAGATCTGGTGCATTGAAACATTTTGTCATTCCAAAAATCAAGCGTGATAAAGATGGCAATGTTACTCAGGAGTCAAGGAAAACTGAATTTAGAGGTGAACAGAAGGACAAAGTAGAGAAGATTGGGCTAGTTGAAGATCTAAATAAAGGAGCTAAGCCTGTAGTTGTCCTTCAAAAGCTTTCTTTGGATGATGTGCAGAAATTTATTAAGGATAGAGAAGATAAATCAAGGGGCTCTTGTTTTAAGCCTAACAAGAACAAGTCATCCAAATCTAATAAAGGTAAGATTTTTTTATTATTAATTGCATTGTATCTTTTACACTCATGTTCTTTTAGATTTGCTACTTCTGTGGTTAGAAATTAAATGCAAACATTTGATAGTTTATATGCTTGTTTATTTGGTGATTTTGGGGAACAAAATGAAACTCGTCTATGGGCTCGTCATTATTGGAAATCTTGCTACGATGTACGTGAAATGATTTATTTACTCCCAGGAAGGTACCTAATGTGGGAACACTTAAGTGGCCTTAAGGTGTATTTCAGCTACATTGGTTTAACCTGGTAATTTGTCCAGTGAAACATAACTGCTGTACGTATGATGGTTTAAGTGTGTCTGTATAAGATACTGGTCCTACTGTAACTAAATCAGTGTAGCTGGAGTGGTGGCAAATACTATGTATACAAGCCCTAAGATTCTTTTCTATTTTTAACTGGAACTGAAATGTGGTTTTCCAAGGCAAGTTTTCACATGATGCGATAAGAATGCAGTTACAAAGTCCTATCTGCCTCTTTTACACTATAAACACAAGTCTGTTGGGGAGCCTCCATGCTTGAGGTTCTGTGACGATAAGCTGACAAAAAGGTTCTGTCTTTAGGAGAATTCAGACATCATTGGTTCTAGGGTCCATTGTATGCAGAGAGAGGAAAAGAACTGGTAAACAGTTGGCTGGCATTTTCAAATTAGTAATATGGACAGGAAATAATTCAGAGTAGTTTGTAGGTTTGATATTTGATTGATTGTCTCTTCTGCGCATTTAACACCTTTTTTATAAGACTGCTTTTCTTCTTGGTGCTCTTAATTTGGTTTCAGACTGAAGTAGATCATTTCAGATTGTGAAATCGATGTTTCGAACTGTTCAGGGTTCCTTTCTTTTTTAATGTTTAGCATTTAAAGCATTTAAATTTCTTACATAGTTATGTTTATAGAGTTGTCATGTCTCAAAATAGACAAATCAAGTGGCAGGGGAGAGGATTTCAGCTGTATGCAGGATGATGTATGAATGCAGTTCCAGGTATATCATGAATTCAAGATTAAAATGTTTTCTTATGTAGTTTATCTGATAAGAAATATGTAGAAATCATCTGTTTGAATGTATAAGTGTTTATGTGCACATGTACAGAGGTGATATCTGTATAATGAAATTATTGTGCGACGTCTGTTCTAGCTACTAACCTGTTTGTATTAACTCTTAAAGATGTAATAATTCAGGACATGTATTACTTATTTGTAAACTGTTAGCCTCCTTGTTAATTATTTTGTCTTTATCCTGGAAATATGAACCTTTCCCCTGTCCCTTTTTGAGGTTCTGAACAGGCAAAATTTCCATTTCTAATAATGGGTATCTAGAGTTAGACATAAATTATGACATCTTTGTTGTCAGTTTAGTCTAAGGATTTCAGATGAAACCTTCATGTTCTTGATAGGGAATACTGAAAACCTTCTGATGGAACTCAGCTCTAGTCTGTGAAGGATAGATTTTGAATTCACACAATTCTATGTGCAGAAAATCAGTAATTTTTAGAGCCCTCAGAGCCATATACAGTGCATGTATGCTTTCTAAAATGTTTCTGAAGTACTTGTAGTCTGTATTGTATGTGGTTATTTATATAGAATTTTTTAGAAATGTGTAACAGTTTTAATAACTCTTGTCTGATTGGTATGACTCCAGTAGCTGTGTCACACATGAGCAACTCATTAATTTTAAAGTCAGGTTTATAACTTTTCTGCAATGTTTTTGTGTATTTTTTGTTTTCTGAATTCATGTATTTTTTACATGCTCTCAGGTAACTTGGGACATATTTTCCAGGGAAGGAAAATGTTTGAATCTGGTATTGGTGTTTTTGCTGTGGTATTCAGAAGAAGGTTCTTACAATGATACTAGAAATAGGTTTTGTGGGAAGAATAATGTTGTAACTATGTTTCGCTTACAAATCAAGTTTTGAGTGTTCAGCCAGGCAGGTTTTGTAGAAAGTATCTTTGAACTTAAGATTTTTCATGTGTATTTTTAGCTTTACATTTCTTTTGCCCAACTTCCTGGTAACTTACTTCCTAGGATATATTATGCTAAATAACTAGGTGAACTCCAGTGTTTCAAAAGCTTCATAATTTCTAAAGCTATCTCTTCATAAGCCAAAAGTGTATTTGTCAACAACTGACTGATACAGAAAATATTCATGCCATCACCACAGTGTGCTCACTCCAGTTGAGAGAAATAGTATTCACTGTTTTACTCTGTGCCATTTTCAGTTACAAACATTTTAATACACTAGGAAATATAATTTTCATAAACATTCTTTATTTACTTCATCCTATATTTCTTAAAAGATTGTAGCAAATATTTTCTAGTGTTGCCTTTTAGCATCATTATTCCACTTCTCACATCCTTACTCCATGTAGCTTAGTATATTTTGCTTTATCTTTCCTTACTTTAATTCCTTGTATTTCTTGTGCTTTGTTTTTGCTTTATCATCCATCCATCCCCCAAGAAAATGTCTTTTCCTGCCTTTGTCACGTACAACATCATTGCTATGATTTATCTGAAATCCAGTTTAAAATAGGATTAGTTCAGCTAGTTCAAAACACTATTTAGATAGTCATTTTGTCTTAAGGGCCTAATGCCCATTCATTATAAAACTCAGTGAAATTGACATGTTTTAAGTTAAAATTAATACTTTGCAAACTGGAAGTCTATATAACTTTTTATAATGTTTCAGTAAATTTTAAATTTGAAAATCATACCTTTATTGTGCATGTGGATAAGCCTTGTATTGTATTGCAAAAAGACAAAGTAATATTTTAATCAAATTTTATAGACAGGTTTGAAATTTTGTTATTATATGAATGGGAGGGATAGCCGTAGTGTGCGACTGTTAATATTGAATCATCCCAACAGTCTCTTTTGGCATTTACAAGAAAGAAGTGACGTTTTTCTCTTTCTCCCGATCTTTGAGCATTTTTCTGAAAGATTGACTCTAGCTCACAGGAAAGTTATGGAAATTTTTTTCATAATATTTTTGTTAAGGGGTCTTATGGTGAAATTTTGTGGCCTGTTTTCTCTGGGTCACAATGAATTGTAACACTTTTTTCTTTTGATTTTAACATCGGTGAATGCCTTTTATCCTGGATTTAATGCAAATGTGTATTGTTGGGGGATCCATGAAACTTTTCCCTTTGAGTTTGTGCCTGCAATGAGGAGGTCATGTTTGCTATCCTTTCTTTTCAGAGCCTCAGTGAATACCTTCTGTGCTGTTTCTTAGAACTATACTGATCAGCTATGTTGGGATGGGAGCTGTTAAGTTTCACAGTTACCGCATTCTGAACAAGATAAATTTTCCTTTGTTAAAGTATGAAACAGATATGAGTAATGAGAGATAGTGTAACTGTCTGTATAAGGAGATGTCTGAGTTGGTTTATAATATGTTTGAAGGATTGCCTTTCCAAAATAAGTATGATATATGTAATGCAAGTTTTAGTTCTAGGAAATAAGTGTGTGTTTTTTAAGACTTGTGCAGAAACACCTTTTGGGTCTTCCAGTACCACCTGAAAAGTGTTGTTCAAAAAAAAAATTAAAAAATCTGATCTGAATGCTAGTCCTTCATTGTGTAGATTGTTATAGGATTTCATTATCTGTACAACACAGAACTTAAACGCAGGTTTTTGTTGCGCACTACAAGTCTTACTAAATATACTATGTTCTCTGCTGCTATGATCTGAAATTTGAGTGGAGATTTGGCATTTCTTCAAGGGTGCTCTTCTTACGTATTGTTACAGAATCAGCTAAAAAATTTCCTGCTTAATCATCTTCATGTTGTAGAGTTAAAACAATGCTTCTAGATTTTTCTGTGTTCTGTGCTTGTGTGGTTTGTTGCGTTTTTGTGTATTGTGCGGGTTTTTTGTTTGGTTGAGTTGTGGGGGTTTTTTGTTTCTTTGTTGTTTTTAATTCCAGGTGACTTTTTCAGAGCCTATAGTAACTATAATTTGGCATTTGTGTAACATGATGGTCCATCTTTGAGTTCTAGCACTGCTGGAAACAGTCTCACTTATGAAGCAGAGTAATCAATTAGGTGCTTATCTTCTAGGTTGGAGTGACAAGAAAGGGGGTATTCGAGGAGGAAAAGCTGTATCCAGATTGTGTTGGCTCAGTGAGCCAACTTGTGATGCCTCTCACAGATTTCTAGCTAGCACAGCAGAGCTACTCACGAATACTTTCTGGTACAGCTGAAAACTGTGGACAAAAAGGGAGTATAAATTTTGAACAGTTGTTTAAATCCTTCATGTATAGGACTTCTATAAGGACAAAATTGGCAAAACTTTGAGCAAAATAGCTTCTGCGTATTAACACATCAAGTAAATTTTAGAGTTCACTGAAATTTATTTCTGAAATGAGTCTCTTGATGCTGAAACAGACACACTGTTGTACTCATTGAAATCTGTGGGGCAAGCAGCTGTGCTGCAAGGAAATAACTGGAATAAAAACATATTTCCATTGGATAGGAAAAAGCTGCAACTTGGCTTGCTTACTGCAGATTATGCTTTTGTAAAGATTACCATTGTGAAAGCCCATGATTCCACAGATCTGAAATTTGAAATCACTGTCTTGGAGTTCCTGGTAGCAACCATATTTGCATGTGGGAAGGCCAGAGTAATAACCCACTAAGCATCTTGCACGTGCATGCACCACCAGGTGGATCAAGCATGTCAGAACTTTCTCTGAAGTTCTACAGAAAATTATGCCACATTTCAGAGAAAAAAAGGATATATTTCATGACTTACAGCAAGAAGTTTATAATGATTCTTCTCAGCTGAGGTCTTTAAAGTTTTTCTTAAACTCTAAATTTAACTGGAATTTTATAAAATAACCATCAGTTTCATAAGGCTAGAAGAGGAGCTGGCTGTCCCTCATGGCATTAGAATTATTTAAAGATATGTTGGGTTTGCAGAGGATCCATTTTAATATACACATTGTCCATTTAGCCCTCATTAATTTTTTTTTTCCTCCTTTCTGGATTGAACAGGTTCACAGTTTGAAAAATGTTTCAGGCGTTGTTTAGTCAAAAGCTGAAGCCAAACTACATATAACGCCTTAAATCCTATTGTGGTTTAACCCCAGCCAGCAACTAAGCATCACGTAGCCGCTCACTCACTCCCCCCACCCCCACCCAGTGGGATGGGGAAGAAAATCGGGAAAAGAAGTAAAACTCATGGGTTGAGAGAAGAATGGTTTAATAGAACAGAAAAGAAGAAACTAATAATGATAATGATAACACTAATAAAATGACAACATTAATAATAAAAGGATTGGAAAGTACAAATGATGCACAGTGCAATTGCTCACCACCCGCCAATCAACACCCAGTTAGTCCCCGAGCGGCAATCCCCCCGTCCCCACTCCCCCCAGTTTATATACTGGGCAGGACGTCCCATGATATGGAATACCCTGCTGGCCAGTTTGGGTCAGGTGCCCTGGCTGTGTCCTGTGTCAACTTCTTGTGCCCCTCCAGCTTTCTCGCTGGCTGGGCATGAGAAGCTGAAAAATCCTTGACTTTAGACTAAACATTACTTAGCAACAACTGAAAACATCAGTGTTATCAACATTCTTCTCATATTGAACTCAAAACATAGCACCAGCTACTAGGAAGACAGTTAACTCTATCCCAGCTGAAACCAGGATACCTATAGTCTAGGAAGGTCTTGTTTCTCTAGCTTGCTTTGCACTGGAATGGATCATTCCTGCTTGCAGGGTTTTTTAGGTAAGGTGTGTCCATTCTATCCCAGAAAGTATGTTGGGTTTTGTATGGGCATTGTACATACTCTCTGGGGCGTTCGTTTTTGGTGCTAGTTTTTCAGAAGTAGACGTTGGATAAACTGGTATTGGTAGACAGCAGGGATTCAGCTATTGCACACTGGAGTCCTTTCTTGTGTTGATCTGTTACCAGTACAATAGGAGACATTTTCAGCACAGTGCTTTGTCTGGTGGCTGCTGTAGTTATTTCCTACTTTAGTCTTTGCCACTAAGGTAAATATTCCGATTCTTGCTCTCATAGCTGTTTTCTCTGAGTAGTAAGAGTGAGCTTCAAGTGTTGCACATCTGGTTCTTAGCAGCAGTAATAAACTTCACCAAACCCCCTAGTTTCATTGTACTTTGGTACATCCGAAATATGATGCTTTGTCTGTTTGGAGATTTAGGAGTGCATTGTTTAATTAGTTCATTTTTGAAAAATTACTTTGGCATATATAAGTGATAGAAATTTATTACCTAATTTGTCAGAGCAATTTGTTGTAAGTCTGAAACTGCCTTTGGTTTGTGGACGTGGATTCTTGATCAGGTTCCTCTTACTTCTGGGAATACCTAAGGCTATTTTGCATAAATAATTTTTGCAACAGGGCATTGCAATATATAAAACTATGGGCCAGCAATTTGTCTGACATCGGTTACAATGTGCAATGCAGACCTGTTCATGTGTATAAGTATCTAAATATGGATGTTATTTCTTGGCTTATGTGCAGGGATATGTGCTCAAAATTTTTTGTTTCAATTTTCTTCTAAACAAAGGGTAAATTTAGCAAAATACAAATAGGGGAAAGCCTCACATTTGCTTCTAGTAAATAAATTTTTCTGTTGCTTGACATTTTCAGCTGTTTTAGGTGACTGGTTTTGTGTAAGAAAATTTAAACTGTTTACTTGAAATTTGGTATTTACTTTTGCTCCGTGGGAACATTACCAATGAACAGAAAAGAACAGGATCAGACCTTTTTTGTTCCTCAATTACTGAACTGCTGTTTGCATCAAATAAATGTTCCTTAAATATACAAACTGTTTAAATACCTTCTGAGGAACTTTCCTGTAGTATTCTATATTAAAAGCTAAAACATCAGCAATCTTTTGTTGTTGTTGCTTATGTAATTAAGTTACTTTGAAGAAGCAAAACGAGAGTGGCTTCGTGTGGTATTTTCAATGATACAGGCTGAGAATGTTTCCATGATAGAGTGAGGAAAAAGCAGATCTTCTTGATGTGCCTATAGTTACAGATCAGGTATAAATCATGGCATTTGTTTTGCTTATTCTCTGCAAAGGTCTTGGTTGTATTATATTGCCTATACAGGAGTTCTTTTATGAGAAGAAAAATTGAGGTATAATTTGATTTTATTTAATGAATGTCCTTTTTCTTAGGTGAGGCCCAATGGCTCAATTTTTAAATTAATCAGAATACATGGCTGGGAAAATGCATCAGTCATAAATTTCAGATTCCCAACATCAATAGTAACAGAAAATTGCATGCTGTGTTTTGTAACTGTACAAAACACCTTAACTTTTTAATACAAAAAATTGAGTTGGCTTAAATTTCAATGCATGCGTTCAAAAGCATTGACAGTGAAATCCAAAAGCAGTCCCCTGACACTGATTCATAAAAGTAAGGGCGTTTGTGCAGCACTGCATTTATTTAAATTGCTAATCTTACTCCATTTTACTCTGAGTACTGCTATATTTTTTATGAAGTATCTTGTAGAACTAAACTGCTCTAGCCTCCTTTTATTGATTTTTATATAGACAAAAAGCCAGTGAAGAGCAATAAGGAATAAAATAACTTGTGGCTATAGTTGCCACAGCAGTCAGAGAGCTTGAGGAAATCGTTGATACTGACGTAAACATGAGTTCTCTTGGAATCTTCAGAGAGTGTGTGTTGGGTATATTCCCTGCTCTCTGCCTGGATCTTTCAGGGTACCCTTTGGAAATCTCTTTCCTCCATCAGAAAATGTTTCTTGCTTTGAGAGTATTTTGTACTGTTGTAAAATCCTTTTTGAATCTGTGCTGCTTAGCCATGGGCAATGATGACCTCTACTGTATCATGGAATTATTCTGTTGCTGTGTCCAGATTCTTCTCTGACCCACCAACCTGGCTGCATCCCATTTTTCAAGGCCAGAGCTAAGGACTGGAATATAAGCAGGGAGTCTGAACCTCTTCTTTTGTTTAGCCCAAGGCTGGGACCCTTCCCTTTGTGCCAGTATTGGGGCAGGTGAGGAAAAGTTATTTTGAAAGATATGTTCAAGCAGGTTCTATGGAATGATACAGGACATACTTCTTCCTAACACTGTTTCTCTCCCTCCTGCCAAATTCGTTGCAGCAGGGAGTCGTATGGGTGCAGTCCCTTGGGTGGTTGTGAGGGCATCTCAGTCTCCCACCCTCTTTCTGGTGTGTGTGTGTGTGAGCTGAGCTCAGGAGTTATCCTTTCATGGATATAGTCAAAAGGTGAGGGTAAGGGGGTCAATAAAGGGTTATATCCTGCTTATAGGATGTAGCTGTATATCCTTAATAAACTTTAAGTCAGAGAATGGGAGAGGAAAGAGCAAAGCCACTGGAGTTAATGCACTACTTCTCATGTTATTTTCACCAGTATTCATGTGATGGTGTGTTTTGCAGCTGAGGGCGTGTTATTGAGATAAAAGTGGAACTTTTGTCTTATGAGCAGATGTACCTTCCTCATACCTTAAATTCCTCTTTGAGAAAAGGATTGCAATTTCCCTGTGTTTCCCCTTCTGTTCTTGAAACTCTCCGGGGCACAGAATTATTTGGAGGAGTGTGAAGCTGGTGAACAAGGGACCGTGATCACCAAGGATTCAGTGCACCATATAAAGAACATAGTGGACCATTTTAAGGGAGAGCCTGGTGGAAAGGATATCGTTACATTTGCACACTGAGAGACAGACAAAAATTTTCAACTTTAACCAGTAAGTTGTTCATCCATCACAGGTAGTCATGTGGCCCTTTGCACTGTAGTGCTGCCCGAGTGCTATATGTAACAATACTTAGGTATTTTTAAAGGATGTTTATTTTCCAAACGTCTTTATAAAGTAGGGAAGTACTTCTATCCCCTCTTTTTTCTTTTAGTTCTTTATCTAAAATAGAACCTTATCTGCATGAGTGGTTGTAGTGGAATTAATCTGTGAGTCTATGCTGTTGTAGTTACAATGACATGGCTTTCCAACAAGAAGGTGGCACTCTTGTTAGAGTAAGAGTGTATTTTACTTCATTTAGCACAGAGTTTGAAGGTTGGTTGAGCTAATCCAGAAAGAAACTGCTTTCCTTCCTGTATGTATGTCTGATATAGGAGGTTTTATCAGTGTAGTTATAGTGGTGACCCAAAATTACTTGAGAAAGTTAGACAGTAAGCTGGTGTGGCATAAGGGAGGAACATCCTCTATCAAATGCACAGAAGACATGTAAGGAAGGTGAGCTTGGCATCTCTGGAATAAGAGCAAGACTGGATATACTAGTCATCAGCAAAATAGGAAAGGTCCAGTACCAGGTAATGTCTTCTGTGACAAAAAAAGAGCAAGAGGAGGGCAAAATTGAGCTGCAATCTGTAGGTTTTTATTTTTAATGTCAATATGAAGATGTGTGGCAATTCATTAGTGTAGAAGTTCAAGAATGTGGGGAGTGGTTAAACTTAAATTTCGAAAGGCTTAGAAATGCAAAGTTAAGATTCATATCCTCACCCCAAACAAGTGTCACTGTTCCGTCTTAGACCCTTGTGTGTTCTTTTATATAATGTCTTGATAGTTGGAAAAAAGTGGCATTTTAAAATACAAGATATCTAGAGAGATTACAAATATGAAATTGCATGAACTGCAGTTTTGCTTATTGCAAACTATTAGCACACAGAAATGGAAAAAACAATATTTATGGGAGGCTAATTTATGCAAAAGACTTCATTAACATAAACCTCAGTTTTGAAATGAACTTCAGGAGCATTTTGTCTTCAAGCCCTTGTTCATTTGCCGCAATAGATGCAGGTACAAACAGGCCATTTTGATGTCACAAGTATTTTAAAAGTAACCATATAAGCAAACTGATATGGATTGTTTTGCTCTGTATTAACTGTATTGTATAATTATGGAAGTAGCAATTCAGAGTCTAGGTTTCTAAATGTGTTTGAGTCTTGATGGCTTGTTACTTTATATGAAATCGCACCAAAATGTATACAATACATCTGTTTTCCATAGTTTGGAAAGCAAAGATAAATCATTACTGAGAAGATAACAGAGTTTGTTAGTGCTGTTTTGATTTTATGGCATGAATGGCCAATCTGATCCTGGAAAGCTGACCTAAGCATCAGCAGACATCATCCCCTTTTCCATAGCTGCTTGTCTGAAGTTGTTATAACAAGCCAGGTGAAACTAATGTGAACACACTTGTGTCAAAAAATAATTGTGCTGTCCATATTGAATGGATCCAGTAAAAGTCCATAATGATGTTACCTTTTTTAATGTTCAACCTGTCTTGAAGGCATTCGTCTGCTTGGATCAGGGAGATCTATTTGACTTGCAAATTGAAGGCAAAGTGATTTGGGATCCTTCTAAAAATTAGATATAAGTAAATATTATCTAAAGTTAAAGGCTGTTCTATAAACTTGACACTACCCATCAAGTTATGAACAAAAAGCAATGCTTAACTTTGAAGCAGATCTGTGCCTTTCCATTCTTTTTTTAAGCCATATGTGAAGAAGGGAGATAGTTGTAGAAATGTTTCTACTAGAAATGGCAAAACCCTTTGAAAAGCTTCCCAGGTTAAAACAGAATATGGGAAGAAGCTTACAGACTAATTTATTTTTAGCTAAGATTCTCTGACTGATCTTTAGCTGCATTATATATTGTCAAGAACTGCTTGGTGGGAAAGCAAGTATCTTGATGGTCAGTGCATATTCAGTAACAGCTGAAGATTCTTGAATACCTTCTCTAAGAAATCTTTCGATAATGGTAATCAAACAAAAACAAGAACTTGTTCTTCCTCCAGCAAGCAACTAGTACGCAAGTCGTGGACAGCATTGCATATGTGTGGAGAAGCACTGAAGAAGTGGCTCGTCATGTATGCAGTTCTTTGAGATGAATTGTTCTTACAGCTGTTCTGTGACTTGCCCTTCAGTTTCATTCATGTGGAGTTTGTTAGCATGCTGTTCTTTACAGCAAGAAAAAGATTTTGTTATGATGGTACTTCTGGATTTTTTGTTTGTTTTAATAGTTGCAGCAGCTTTGAGAATATGTGTAAGTGATCTCTGAAGAACACTGTTGCCTATAGTCCATTTCAGGCATATTGTGTACACTGATCACACACATTGCAAAAAATTGAGTTATTCCATTGATGAGGACAGTTCTTCAGAAAGCTAATTTATTGGGGCATTCTTGCTAACTTGTGGAGTAACTTCTTAGTAAAGTTACTTTCTCCTTACCTATTTAAAAAGCCATGCAAACTAGAGGTGAATGTAACTGATTGAAGGGGAAACACAAAAGTAGGTACCAAGTCTTAGCAAACTTATCAATGAAATTGAAAGAGTGAAGGTGATAGTACATATTTTTGTAGATACTTTTGAAGGGGTTTGTGTTGTATGTTCTTTTAATTGTTTTCGAAAAGTATCCCATAAACTGAAAAGGCATTAGCATGGGGTTTATAACCTAATGTTTGTTGCCATATGTCTGGATTCTTACGGTGAACTGGATTCTCTCAAGTACTTCTTTACTACCCTGAACAAATAAACAGTACCTTTGTTATAAAATATGGAGGCATAAAAGAAGGAATTTAGTAAGATGTGTCTAGTGAAGATTGGGTTGCCCTGACTCAACATAGCATAAGTAGTAGAGTAAAATAAATGTTATCAAGCTCTTGACTGGAGTCCTACAGTATATAATATCCCTGCAATTCTTCAGAAAGGATGGGGAGTCCTTTTCCATGTGTATCAGAATGGTTACATGCGCAGTCACGCTTAACTCCTTTGTACTGCATGAGTAAAACTCGGTTTAGATTTGGTTATTTACAATCCTCAGCAGCTAAGGAAACTGGGCGTGCGGCACACTTGCTCCGGGGAACATTGTGACAGAAACAAAAACTTTAAAGATAGCTTATAGAGAACTTTACAATAATTCCATTTGTTCTCTTTTCTGCTATTCCCTACTTGAATAGAGAAAGCTTTACATATTCCCTAATAAAAGAAATAAGGGTAAACTTATACTGTGGTCTGAAATATCTGTAACAGGAAGAGTGCCATTCCAAGCATTAGTTGAATTTAGCACTGTAGACTATATAAAAATTGGAACTTTTGAGAAGGAAATAAAGATTTTTTTTTCCAAATATTTAAAGTAGTTATGATTGTCATCCAGTCAGCTGTTGGTATACACAGAGGAACTGATCTGCCCATGCTACCATATTTCTGCCTATCTTCAATCAAGTGCCAAGCCTGCAAAGAATAATTATGTCACAGCAGCATGGTCAACCACACAGTGAAATGTTTTCTAGCATTTTTGAAATCAGTGTCGAGAATTTAGGTAACTTTGGCAGGTGGTGATTATCTAAGGATGGGAACTTATTTGTGTTAAGTAAGAGTGACCACAGCATGGGGGAAGCAGGGACAACTTTTGCTCTCAGTTTTACTTTATAGGTATTTCCCTACCTCAATTTGAAAACCCCAATATTTTAACTTAAATCTTTTTTAAAAATGCATTTAAATGAGGTGACTTGCTGAATGTACTTGAGAATTACAGAAAAATAATTCTCTGATCATTAGTTTCATTGCTTGTAGGCAATTTTTATGGATGTAGATATATGTGAAACCAGTAATATATGAGACTTTTTTAAAATCTTGTTGCTGGAAACTATTTTCTGTATTAAGGCTGTTCTAATTTCAGTTAAAGCTGTTTAAAGAAGGAGAGAAGAAAAAAAAAGAAAAATAGTTATCTTGGATTAGAAGATAGGATATTAGTGTAAAAATTGAAATAAATTTTAGAAAGTTACATTAGCGATATAGTGAATGCAATTAAAAAGTTAATCCAGGAGATGATTTTTTTGAGGATTGTGTGTGTGTGTGTATAGCAACTGGTAGGTGATTTCCTCTCTTAAAAATATAGTATGATTTGGGAAGGAGAGAGAGGATCTCTCAACAAAGATGTTTGTTCTGTTGTTGGAAAAAGGTTCACAGTTTAGTCCAAGAATCATAGAATCGTTTAGGTTGGAAAAGACCTTTAACATCACTGAGTCCAACCATCAACCCAACACCACCATGCCCACTAAACCATGTCCTGAATTGCCATGTTTATGCATTTTTTTGAACACCTCCAGGGATGGTGACATCACCACTTCTCTGGGCAGCCTGGTCCACTTGTGACCCGCCGCCAACTGGATTTAACTCCGTTCACCACAACCCTCTGGGCTCGTCCATCCAGCCAGTTTTTTACCCAGCAAAGAGTACATTTATCTAAGCCATGAGCTGCCAGCTTCTCAAGGAGTATGCTGTGAGAGACAGTGTCAAAGGCCTTACTGAAGTCTAGGTAGACAACATCCACAGCCTTCCTCTCATCCACTGGGCGGGTCACCTGGTCATAGAAGGAGATCAGGTTGGTCAAGTAGGACCTGTCTTTCATGAACCCATGCTGACTGGGCCCAATCCCCTGGTTGTCCTGCACATGCTGTGTGAGCACACTCAAGATGAACCGCTCCATAATCTTCCCTGGTACCGAGGTCAGGCTGACAGGCCTGTAGTTCCCTGGGTCCTGCCTGCAACCCTTCTTGTAAAGGGGAGTCACATTGGCAAGCCTCCAGTCATCTGGGTCCTCCCCTGTTGACCAGGACTGCTGATAAATGATGGAGAGTGGCTTGGCAAGCTCCTCCGCCAGCTCCCTCAGTACTCTCGGATGGATCCCATCTGGTCCCATAGACTTGTGAGTGTCCAGACAGTGTAGCAGGTCATTAACTGTTTCCTCCTGGATTATGGGGGGTATATTCTGCTCTCCATCCCTGTGTTCCAGCTCAGGGTGATGAGTACCCTGAGGATAACTGGTCTTACCATTAAAGACTGAGGCAAAGAAGGTATTAAGTACCTCAGCCTTTTCCTCATCTTTGGTGGCAGTGTTCCCCTCTGCATCCAGTAAAGGATGGATATTCTCCTTGGCTCTCTTTTTGTTGTTAATGTATTTGTAAAAACATTTTTTGTTGTCTCTTACAACAGTGGCCAGATTGAGTTCTAGCTGAGCTTTTGCCTTTCTAATTTTCTCTCTGCATGACTTAACAAGATCTCTGTACTCTTCCTGAGTTGCCTGCCCTTTCTTCCAAAGATGGTAACCTCTCCTTTTTTTTCGTGAGTCCCAGCAAAAGCTCCCTGTTCAGCCAGGCCAGTCATCTTCCCCAGCGGTTCGTCTAGTGGCTCATGGGAATAGCCTGGTCCTGAGCCTTTAAGACTCCCTTCTTGAAGAATCTCCAGCCTTCCTGGACCCCCTTATCCTTCAGGACTGTCTCCCAAAGGACTCTTTCAACCAGTGTCCTGAAAAGGCCAAAGTTTGCCCTCCAGAAGTCCATAGTAGTGGTTTTGCTGACACCCACACACACACACACACACACCTCACCAAGGATCAAGAATTCTATCACTTCATGGTCGCTAAGCCCAAGACGGCCTCCAACCACCACATTTCCCACCAGTCCTTCCCTGTTTGGAAACAGTAGGTCTAGCGAGGCTCCTCCCCTGGTAGGCTCACCTACCAGCTGTGTCAGGAAGTTATCTTCCACACACTCCAGGAACCTCCTAGATTGTTTACTCACTGCTGTGTTGTATTTCCAGCAGACATCTGGAAAGTTGAAGTCCCCCACGAGAACAAGGGCACACAATTGTGAGACTACTGCTAGTTGCTTGTAGAAGTTTCATCTGTCTCTTCAGCCTGGTTGGGTGGTCTATAACAGACTCCCAGCACATTAGCTGCCTTGTTGACCTTGCCTCTCATCCTTACCCATAAGCACTCCACCTTATCATCACAATCATGGAGCTCTGTACAATCAAAACACTCCCTAACATAGAGAGCCACCCCACCACCTCTCCTTCCTTGCCTATCCCTTCTGAAGAGCTTATAGCCATCCATCGCAGCACTCCAGTCACAGGAGTCATCCCACCATGTTTCTGTGATGGCGACTAAGTCGTAGCTATTCTGCTGCACGACGGTTTCCAGCTCCTCCTGTTTATTGCCCATGCTGCGTGCATTGGCATAGATGCACTTGAGCTGGGCTATCAATTCCACCCCCAACATTGGCACGCCACTCCCAGGCTCCTCTCTGGTGAGCCTAGTTTTATCCCCTTCCCCCTTCGAACCTAGTTTAAAGCCCTCTCTCTGAGCCCCGCCAACTCATGATCGAGAATCCTTTTCCCCCTTTAAGACAGCTGGACTCCATCTGTTGCCAGTAGGCCAGGTGCTGTGTAAACCTCCCCATGATCAAAAAAACCAAAATTCCACCAACGGCACCAGCCTCTAAGCCTCATGTTAATCAGGTGTGTGTGTGTAATCTTCAAATCTGTGGAATAGTTTGATAAATAAAGATAAGGCATCAAATAAACAAGAACCCCAAGAAATACTTCTGAATTAATTTGGTTTCTTTATGTCAGTTGTAAAAATGTTGACTACAAATCTTCTTAATTCTGACTGCATATGGGTCTAATTGTAGTTTCAAAATGGAATGAGAATGGTGTGATGTTGTCTACCTGTTTACCTCTCTGGAAAAGAAGCCTGATGAGGTCCAGCTAGCTGTTTGTCTATATTAAATAAAAATCTTTCAACTTTGCTTTGTAACAAAATCAAGCAAAAATTTGGGTTACATTATAAAACTACTAGTAGGAGCTAAGAAAAAATCTGAGGCAGAGGTTGGGTTGTCAATTTTTTGGCCTGTGTTTAGGGATAAGACCCCAGAGGTTCAGCCACAGATTGTACCTACTTACTGGGAGAGGGAAGATTACTGTCTTGTGTACACTAAATATGAATGAGAATAAACAGAACTGTTTACGAGGCACAGAGAATCCTTAACTTACCTACACTGTTAGAAAACCTGTTAAATTCAGAGGATGAACTGAAATAAGACCAAATTTTGTGGAAATAGAGCAGGGATATGTTTTTACAAAGGAAATTCACTGATTTGAATTTGTTTGTATTTATATGCCTGACAAAATATTTTATTGAAGGAGATGTGTATGCAATTTATTATGTTAATTTCCAGTTGTAGCATGAACAATAAATGCAACTTTAAAAAGGGCTGTTGAATACATCTAACTGTGGTGTTATTAGTGGATATATTGTAAGCAGTTCCTGAGAAAGCACTGTAGTGTTGAGCTCTTATTTTTATCTTCAGGTTCATATTTGCTCTTCTTACTCTCCATTAATAGGTAGCATAGATCAGTCAGTGTTAAAAGAGTTGCCTCCTGAGCTCCTGGCAGAAATTGAATCCACCATGCCACTTTGTGAACGCGTGAAAATGAACAAGCGCAAACGTAGCACAGTTAATGAGAAACCAAAATATGCTGAAATCAGTTCTGATGAAGACAATGACAGTGAAGAAGCATTTGAATGTAAGTAGTACATCGTCTGTTCCTGCTGCTAAAGAAAGCTAATATTTTGCTTTTACAAAAATATACACTTTTTTTTTAAGTTGGCTACCCTAAAACATATGAAAATAAGTTTGCTGTCCTGACAACTACTTGGCCAAGAACCCTTTTTTTTCCTTTAGAAGAAAAACTACTTTATTTTAATTTGTCACTCAAGATGAAAAGCAGCTAGTTGTTAAATTTCTTTTCCTAATTACCTTATGGGAAGCCACTGCCAGGATTTTGCATACAAAGATATGCAAAGAAAAATTTCAGTAAATAAATTTTAAATTATTCTTAGTTTATTGATAAGTGAAGGATCCTCTCTTGAATTTTTCTGGCAGGATAAACTGAGAATATTGCTGCCCAGAAGTTTCTTAAAATGTTTCTTGTATTATTTCTCTGGCATATTGCTTGAAAAAGTGGAGTTGCTTTTGATGGATTCTCAAAACACCATTTGCTGCTGATACTATTCTTGAATTAACTGTTTTCAAAGGAAGAGAGGAAGCTCATAGTTAGAATTTTGTTGTGCAACTGGGTAAAGTTCCTAAGTGTAAAAAAATTGTTATATGCCTCTAAGTTAGGAACCAATTTCCCACCTGGTAATAAGAGTATGATTAGCTTGTCTCCATGGTTGTTCAGGTAGCCAACACTGGAAAGAAACTCTCTTAAAACTGAGTGAATCAGTTCAGTCTGAGTTAACATCTTAGCTGCATTACCCATGCAGGGCTACAGAAGTGCCTATTGCTGTTAATCTGAGAAGGCACCTTTCTTACAATGATTTTTTCCCAAGTTTAGACTCTTTCCACCTTTGCTTATATAAACATGTTACTGAACTTTTGTAAAACACAATGTTTTGCTTTTTAGTCTTTCTTAGGGTCCAAAAGAGAAAGATTTGTTTGTTCTCCTTTTGAATATGTTTCAAGTTCTCATCCAACAGATATGCAGTGCTTATGTACACATACATGTAAAAATTATAATAGCAATACCTCTGATCCTTATCAAAGAAGCAGAAAAGAATGTCCTTTTGTTTGTTTGTTTTTTCCTTTTAATTATAACTGATGCTGCTTTGAGCATGCGTATGAGATCTTGAGGTAATTTCTAATTAGTCTTGATTATGGCAAAGGATTACTGATGATTTGCTTCATTCAGGATACTGTATTCTCTGTTTACCATATCATATCACCTGTTTATGATGTTAATAATCTGGAACAGTGAATTAAAAAAATAAGTAAGTAAAGCAAAATTATTTAAGTTGGTTGGGAATGGAGAGAATTGTCAAAAATTTCAGATACCTTAATCTACCTGTTATCGACAGTGGCTGTTGAAATTCTTAAATACAAAGTAAAGCAAATTAAGGAAAACTTTCACAGCAATTATATGCTTTAAGGGATTCTGGGTTATCATATCCACACAAGATATCTGGGCATCATTCTAAACACTTCAGTGAGGACATCTGGTTTAAAAATAAATTTTCATATTTCTCAAAGGATACTGTAGAACTGAATTGAGTTAAAATGAGACAAAATGATCAAGAGAATGAAAGATTTGTGACAAGTACACTGAACAAATGTGTATTGTTACAAATATGTATTTCAGAATTCTTTTGGTTGTTTAAAATTGAACTTTTAAAAATATGAAATAGTGGTTGTTACAGGAGAAAAGTTTCTTCGAGTATCTTATGAAGGGACATTCCATTAAATGATGAGAAATTAAAAATTGATGAAATCATTCTCTTACTAGAAGTGCTAAATGTGTTACTGCATAAATGTTTGGCAGAATTCAGAAGGAAATCGGGTATTTATATGCCAAATAGTCTTTATTTATGAGTAAAATCAATAATAACTCTTGAAGTGTTACTCATACTTAAATTTTTAGTCAATTTTACCTACTTCAAAATAAATTTGGTAGAACAGTGATTGTGTTTAGCTGTTCCCATGTTCATCTTATTTGCTTTGCAGAGCCAGCACAACTGTAACACATTCTGTTTTGTCATGCAGCATTGATAAACCTGTCAATTGAAAATTCTGCTGGAGAGCAGTATTGGCAGTTACTTTTCTCATGGAGGTGTAGCTGGGGTCAGAATTGGTCCTACAGAGCTTAAATTGATACTGATGTTTTGTAAATTGTGGAGGCAGATGACATCTGCACAAAATACTGTCTCATGGGGGCAAAAGAATCAGTTAAGATGTGTAAAGTCTTTTGCCATAAAACACTTACTTTCTTCTCCAATACGTTCATTCCAGGTATCTAAGATGGCCCTCCATTTCTTCAATCGCAGTTAATTCTTAACCATTTTAGATGGTGTTAGTAGCTCAAGCATGATGAACATGACTACACTGCCTCCAGAAGCAGTAGAGCTCAAAGCCTAAACTGAGTTATTACCTTAAAGACTTGGACAATCTCTGTGCAGAAGTTTTTTACTACATTTTCAGAAGTGGAAGCACTCTAGGGTGCAGTGCAGACCATTAGTATCGCCTCAGGTTTAATGATTTTTTATTAATTCTGAGCCTGGGCAGACTATTGACTATATCCTGCTACGTATACCAGGTGTGACTATATCATGGTATGTTTCCTACGGTTCTCACAAAGTGGGGTTGTGGGAAGAAAATTTCAGTTCAGTTCCAGTTCTGTATAAATGCTTAGAGCCATTTTGGTCAGAAACAACCCTATATACAGTCATACCTGTCTAAACTTCAGGAGACTTTGGTAGAGACACACAGATGTCAAGGCTGTTATATGTAGGTTCACAAGCATAAACTCTGCTAGATGTTTTGGAGCTGTTTTGATCTTCACAGCACGGTGGCAGACATTTCTTTGCTAGCCCAGTTATCTTGTTACATTAGATAATGGAGAGTTGGCCGGTTTAATGGATGAAGCTATCTCCTCCATATGCCTTTTCTATTACTTCGTAGCACCCTCTCCCCTTCAAGACACACAAGACTTTCTTTGAAAATAACAGAACTCTCTGTTGCACTTCCCCATTTTATTTCCACCAAATCTCTGTTTCTGTATAGAATGTTTATCCCAGGTTCTTCAACATTCACTTCTGCTTGGCTTTTTGATCCTGACTGAAAACTGATTATAATAGCCTTCTGTGGTACTGAATTGCTGTCTGGCCCAGAATTGTGACTCCAGCTTTCTCCTTTATACTGAATTTCCTGCAATATGTATCAAGACAAAATTTTAGTTGTCTTGGCAAAACAGAATATCTTTAAGCTTGCTGTGTTAGATGGGCAAAGCAATCACTGAGTTGGAATATGGACACCCAGTAATAGTAAGAATTTAGATAACTGAAGAAATTATCTCAATGTTCTCTTATGAAAGGATGAAACTTACTTTGATTTGTTCCTCTTTCCTCACTTTGCTTAAAAGGACCAATGCCTGTAACTTTGTATTTTTAATGTTTGCTGGTGTCTTTGCCAGTTTCAGGCACAATTCTCATGTAATTTAAAAGAAATTGTTAGAATAGCTGTAACAGACTTTTATGTAATAGTTTTAGATTGTTCACTTGCTTTACAGAACAGCTATACAATGGTGTTTAACTTGCAAATCATGGAATCATTTAGATTGGAAAAGACCCTTCAGATCATCAAGTCCAGCCATAAACCTAATACTGCCAAGTCCACCAATAAACCCTGTCCTTAAGTGCCACATCTACACGTCACTTAAATGTTTAAAAATGTTTAATTTTGAGCCACTGAAACTAGAATTTTTGTAGTTATAATGAAAATGCATTTCATTTCTAGCTTCTCGTAAAAGACATAAAAAGGATAGAGATGAAGCTTGGGAGTATGAAGAACATGACAGAAGAAGTTCTGGTGACCATAGGAGAAGTGGTCATTATAATGAAGGAAGGAGGACTTCTGGCAGTGGCCGTTATCGTAATCGCAGTCCGGATGACTCTGATATGGATGATTATTCTCCTCCCCCTAGCCTCAGTGAGGGTAACTGATCATTTTAAAAATTTAATTTTATTCCATATTACTAGTGCATTTTTAATAGGCATATTAAACATTTTAAAGTAAACATCTTTACACGCAGTATTGAATACAAGTGTAAGCAATGTAAATAAATCCCTATTTAATCCCTATTTAACTAAAGACAGTATTTGTTTCACTCTTTATTCTCTCAATTAGTGGCTAGAAAAATGAAGAAAAAAGAAAAACAAAAGAAGAGGAAAGCTTATGAACCTAAACTAACACCTGAAGGTAATTTTAGATTTCTTTTCTACAGTTTATATTTTCTGTTTTGTATATAAAATAATTATTTATAAATTTCTTTTTTCACTAGAAATGATGGATTCTTCGACTTTCAAAAGGTTTACTGCTTCAATAGAGAATATTTTGGAAAATTTGGAAGACATGGATTTTACAGCTTTTGGTAATACCTCAGAAATTTTCAAAAACTTTCCCCAACTAGAAACACAAGATGCACCAAAAAATTTGTATCTCAGTATTTTCGAACTTCTTTCTTGGTGATTTAATTGCCTGTGGTATATGCTAGGGCATACTGCATTTACATGTGTTGCAGCCACGAAGCCGCTCGCTCACTCGCTCCCCCCTGCGGTGGGATGGTGAGCAGAAAATATAACAAAAAGCTTGTGGGTCGAGACAAGGACTGGGAGGGATCGCTCACCATTTATGGTCACAGACAAAAACCAGACTCAGCTTGAGGAAAAAACAAAATCAATTTACTACCAATCAAATCGAAACAGGATAATGTAAAGTAAAACCAAACCTTAGAACACCTTCCCCCCACCCCTCCCTCCTTCCCGGCTCAACTCCACTCTTGGTTTTGTCTACCTCCTGACCCCCAGCAGTGCCGGGGGACAGGGAATGGGGGTTAGGGTCAGTTCATGTCATGTTGTCTCTGCTGGTCCTTCCTTCTCAGGGGGAGGACTCCTCACTCTTCCTCTGCTCCAGCGTAGGGTCCCTCCCACGGGAGACAGTCCTCCATGAGCTTCTCTGGCGTTGGTCCTTCCCATAGGCTGGAGTCCCTCACAAACTGCTCCAGCATGGGTCCTTTCCATGGGATGCAGTCCTTCAGACTGCTCCAGCACAGGGTTTCCCATGGAGTCATGGCCATCTTAGGACTACAATTGTTTAAGATTTGTTTTACTGAGGGTGGTGGCACAAAAGCTGCAATAAATGGATTTTGCTACATTAAAAATTTTAGTTTATGACTTTCAGAAATGGATGACTCATGTTAGACTGTTAATGATATTTCAGAACCAGTCATATTTAACAAGTAGTCGTTGTTTTAACCCAGCCAAAAATTGTCATCATCAGTCTTCATTAGATAGAACTATTGATGCTATTTGGAACTATTAGATGCTAGCTATTTGCAAAATCCGTTCTTTTTCTTCAGTTGGCTTTTTCACACTGACTGTAAAATACTGATTTCCTTGAAGTCTGAATAGAAATACGATTGTTAATTTTTTAATTATTTTTTTTAAAGGCGATGATGATGAGATTCCACAGGAATTGCTACTGGGAAAACATCAGCTTAGCGAGTTGGGTAGTGAATCCGCTAAAATCAAGGCAATGGGCATTATGGACAAGGTACATCTTCATAGTGTATAACTCTTTTTGAACATACAATTTTGATAAAACTATAAAAACTTACATCCCCTCTAATAACATTCCACCCTCTTCACATGTGAATACGACAGATATTGTGAACAGTTGTGCTTCTGCTGACTTAGTTGAAGTGCTTAAAAAGTTACCACATCTTAATAGTTACTGTCTCTGAAGCTGAGACATTTTTGTTCAAAGGTCCTTCTCTGTGTCAATGCTGACTATATGCCAATATGTAAAACCCATGGCTGAGCAGTAAAATCTAAAAGAATTAATCCACTTCCACAAAAACACGTCAGTCTAGAGGCTTTGCTCCTTATGGCTGGTGTTGAGCAACCACAGTAAATCAGAATCTGCTGGCATAGTAAAAAATATACCCTTTCTGATACGTGCCATCAGTGCAATGTAAATGTATGATGTGCAGCCAGCATCACACTGAATTGTCTGCTTCCTCTGTCTCTCCAGAAAGGCCTTTCAAACTTAGAAGATTTAACACCCCAGGTCATAATAAGATGCATTTTCTGTAGACTGCATGTTGTGGTTTCTTTGCCTTACTCTTCCTGACTTCAGTTCAAGGGAACTTTTTGTTGGTGCAGACTGTTGGTATCACACCTCTAGGAACAATGTTGTTGCTTCCCTTATCTTCCTGGAACTCTTGGCTTTGGGCAGTCTTATATTAAACTCTTACTCTGCCTGCTCGTGACCACTTACTATGTTTATGAAGTGTCTGTGAAGCCACTTATTATAAAAGTCACTCTGAAGGGTTTTCTTTAATCCAAGAGTCAGATATTCTTCCTGGACTTTTCTTCAATCTCCCTACCTTCCTTTGTAGCATGTTGTCAGCCTGAGTGTTTCTCTTCCCTGTTAGTTCTCACTCTTAAGCTCTGTTCCCTATTTTTCACACATACATACATGTATACATAAAAAACCAGAATTTTGTTGCTTCTAAAGGTGAGTGCCAGTAGTGTCTGGGTGAGTGAAACTGGCTCTCCTCGAGTTTAGCATATTCTACAAATTATTTAATCATAATTCTTTAGAAGATCAGTAAATGAGTTTGAGTTACTTTTTTCAACATGCTGGTTCTTCAAAGTTAATACTGAAATTAAGAATACATTTGCTTTTTATTAGCATTCAAATATCAGGGAATTTTATTTCTGCTTGTTCATGGAATTTGGATTTTCTCCTAATAGAGCTCTATATGGTCAGTTAGAATTTTTGATTGATACTTGGTTTAGGTACATTTCTATTTCTAGAAGCAAAAGTGTATAACTGCAACATTAATGACAGATATGCAATTTTATATCTATTTCTATGGGCTTTGATGGTTGAAATGCAGTTTGATTGCAATCTTAGAATATATTTCACCTAGTTTAGTTATATTATCAGCATTCTCAATTGTGCTGTGTCAGAAACCACAGAAGTCAAGATCCTTATCTCAAATTGCTTACAATTTAAGTGCTTCAGATTATATAACAAATTCTATCCTTCATCCATGGACATTCTTTTCAGCTTTTCAATTTGGAAGCCTTTTATGTTCCTGCAGTTGTTTGATGTGTTTCTTTTCTTGTTTTAGCTCTCAACAGATAAAACAGTAAAAGTCCTGAATATTTTGGAGAAGAATATTCAAGATGGATCAAAGCTTTCTACATTACTTAACCATGTGAGTTTCAAATTACATAATTTCACATTGTGTAGAATAGAGTTTTCTTCACTTGAGTCTTATTTAGTGATAGTTTCAAATATTGTGTATGTCTCTGAAAGGAATTTCTGATATAATATGTATGTGATTGAGATTGCCAAACATTAAGATTTGAAGTAAAATTCAATTGATTGTATTTTTTCAGTAATAAACATGTTTTACTATAGTACTGATAACTAACAGGTATATTGGGAGCAACTGAGTTTTCTTTTTTTTCAATTTTAAATATTATAGTTTCATCCTGAAATATTCATGGTAACTGGTGTAATTTGCGCCATTGGACATTTCTTTGCTACTTTGCTACATGTCCCTAAAACATCCTTTACACAATGGAAGTAGTACTATAGCTTTCACGTAAAGCATATTCTTCTCCTGAGCATTAAGAAAAGAGGAAGCACTTTGTTTAGGTCTGTTCTTATGCTGCAAAGTTAAAGTTGTCAACATAAACAAAATTAACAGGAAGTTCTAAGATTTCAGGGTTTTTTTCCCGATATACCTAAAACTACATGGGGATTTGGAGTTTTTATAAGGTTGATCAGTGATATTTCACATTTCATATATTTCGTTATTTCTACACTTTCTAGTCAAAACAATATTCTAGCAAGAATAGAGTTATTGAGTTTTATGGAAAAACCCCCACCTTGATCTGCAGAAATAGAGAGTAATTATTTATATTGGAAAGGAAGAATTTGAACTTGCAGATGAAAACCAGAGACACATTATTTGTGCCTAAATACTTTCATCTAGGTAGTTTGTAGGGTTTTCAGAGTTTCAGTGTATGGTTCTGAATGTCTTCAGCAATATGAAAAGTAAGTGAAAAGAAAGTGCTGGTTTACCAGCTCTACTTCACTGTGATTAAATCTATACTAATGCTTTCAAAGTGATACTTTTCTTTTGTAGTAAAACTCAGATTATTAAGCAGTTAGTGAAATTGTCCAATTATCACAATTCAGAGGCAAAGCTTCAATTAAAAAAAGAAGCGATCTTTAGCCAAACAAGTTTTAGATTTTTCTTAAAACCTATTAAACATGATTCAAATCATTATGGCAAAGAAAGCCTCTGCCAAGGAGCAAGCTTACTTCTTTTACAGTGCAGTGAAGATATCATACCTTCATGTCAGGGTGTTTTTCAGAGGCAGAGTGCACTTGCATATTCTTTTTATTTCCAAGATTAATGAGAAGAAAAAAAAAGAGAAAAGAAAATATTTAAAACTATTTGGGTTTTTTTTAAGCCTCATTTGTGTCAGGAACAAATTACTTAAAGTCATTCTAGGCAAGAAATATACAGGGATCTCCTAATCTGCAAATTTCTGTTGATTTTACAAATATGTATATCATATATGTAATGCACTGTGATACTCTTTTAGATTCTCTTACCCTAAAGGCAGAAAGTTGATATGGTTTCACCAACCCCTTATTTTTACAAGGAAAGCCAATAGTGTTGAACTATGATGTCATACAGGCAGGCAAGATTCTTTTTCTCTGTAGGCTGTATCTGTACCAGAGGAACTATAAAAAATTCTACCCAATTTTGCTGTAAATAATGTTATTACAATATTTAAGTAGTGCTGGGTAATCATCATTAACCTCATGTATGTTTGGTTTTGCAAGTTGAACACACACAGGCATACAGAGATGCTGTATGTGCTAAATCTAAATGGACATATTTGATAACATGTTTTAAACCCATTGGTAACAGATGGGTTGGTCTATGAAGCAGTCCCATACTTAGGAGTTTCATGTGATTTGTAATAGTCTTTCTGTGTAAGAATTCCCTCTAGTGGTAGAAATTAGGCTGATCAAAGCAGCAACTGGTGTGCATAGGCCACTGAAGAAAACACTAGATGAATGAGTTTAGATTTTGCTTAACGTACATCAGTCTTAAGTAGAGTACGTGGCAATCTTCCCTCATAGTGCTTCCCAATGCACAGAAGGCTTCTTTGTGTTCTAGCAGAATAATAGAGTGAAACTTTGAAGAGTTGTGACTTAGGGAGACATACTACCAATGTGTTGCTAGCAAAACAAATATTAGCTGATATCTAAAACAGACTATTTTTATATCAAAAAGGAAATACATTTTATACACGCATTTATGTAAGTATATTAGGGTAATGTTATATTTTACTTGGTAAGGATAAAAATTTGACTTCTTGTTCACACTATCCTGTTTTTCTTGCCTCTTACAGAACAATGACACTGAGGATGAGGAGAGATTATGGAGAGATCTTATTATGGAAAGAGTGACAAAATCTGCTGATGCATGTCTTACTGCTATCAATATTATGACATCACCGAATATGCCTAAAGCTGTATATATTGAGGACGTAATAGAAAGAGTTATTCAATACACAAAATTTCATTTGCAGAACACTCTCTATCCTCAGTATGATCCTGTGTATAGAGTGGATCCTCATGGTGGTTAGTATACTAAGAAATTTTTAAAAACCTTTCCACATTAAAAAATACCAAAACACAGTCTAATGTGTGATGATGCAAGTGACAGGTCTTTCTAGAATAAGATTTTTATATGCAACTCTTGCACTGATAGTTCTTCCGTATCACATACAGCACCCTGAATTAATGCTTTGTGTCAGTTTGAGGATGACGAAATGTAGAGTAAAAAAACAATGAATGAAATGTGTCCTCTGAATAACTTAGTCATACAAAATCTTTGTTTACTGCAATAATGTCAATGTAACCAAAGTATTGAGACTAAAGTATTTAGAAGTTTGTCTGAAGTTCAGCTTCTGTGTATAGTTATTATATGTGTTAATAAGTCATTTTATAGCCATAATCTCTGTGTATATAATGATTTATTTCAGTGAAAAGTATTTAGTATTTAGCATTTTGTTGTCACATGCATACCTTTAGGTGCAGATGTCCAGGTTCAAGAACCTTTTTAAAAATCTTGGATCCAGAATTTAGAGCAATTATGAAAAATTAATATGATGTTAAATTCTTGCTTTACAGCTGATGCTACTAAATAGTTTTTCTTCCATAAACAATTGCTTTTACTTAGCTGTAGTCATGCAGTTGTTTGGGGGATACTTTTTGAGAAGATCATCTTTCCAAGATTTGATGTGAAACATTGAAAAAATTAATGAAGGTATTTTTTATTTTTCTAGGTGGTGTTTTAAGTTCAAAAGCAAAACGTGCCAAGTGTTCCACCCACAAGCAAAGAGTTATAGTGATGTTGTATAACAAAGTCTGTGACATTGTCAGCAGCTTGTCAGAGTTGCTAGAGATACAGCTTCTTACTGATACAACTATTCTTCAGGTAAGTTTTATCAGAAGAATTCCTGTCTAAGAATGTTTGGGGTTTTTTTCCCAGAGAGAATGTAAAGTATGATTGTCTCAGTGACATGAAGTATGAAATCAATACAAACTTTTAAATTATTAAGATCAGAGTGACTAGTCTGTTGTGTTGTAGGTAGTCTGCAGGAGAAGAGCATTTAAGTTCAAATCTTTAATGCCTTTTCTTGTACACTTAAGAAGAATTTAACCTGATTGTATTCAAATAGAGTCATAGTATCATTTGGATTGGAAAAGGCCCTTAAGGTCATTGAGTCTAACCATAAACCTAACACTGCCAAGTCCACCACTAAACCATGTCCCTGAGTGCCTACATGTCTTTTAAATGCCTCCATGGATGGTGACTCTACCGTTTCCCTGGGCAGCCTGTTCCAATGCTTGACATCCCTTTTAGTGCAGATATTTTTCTTAATATCCGATCTTAAGTCTCCCCTGGCACAACTTGAGGCTGTTTCCTCTCATCCTATCACTTCTTACTTGGGAGAAGAGACTGAAACCCACCTTGCTACAGCCTCGTTCAGGTAGCTGTAGAGAGCGATAAGGTCTCCCCTCAGCCTTCTTTTCTCCAGACTAAACAGCCCCAGCTCCCTCAGCCACTCCTCACAGGACTTGTTCTCTAATATCCTTTTATAACTTTATTTGCAAATAAAATGAAGTAATACATCTTGTTGAATTTCTTACCTGCTGAATGAAAACCTACTTGTGAAACTGTGTAAGTATCAGTTTGTAAGTCAAATATACTTACAGTAATTTCTTTCCGTTGATAGGTATCATCCATGGGAATAACACCTTTCTTTGTAGAAAATGTCAGTGAACTACAGTTATGTGCCATCAAATTAGTGACTGCAGTAAGTACTTTTTAATTTGCAGTTTCATGTTCCTGTACTTCTGAGAGTTGTTAGGGCACTTACATAGGCTGTATTTTCTCTCTGGTAGAGAACTGGAGTTTAGAACTAATTTTATTCTTGCACGTTTTTACAGTTTGGTGTCATAATCTAGAAACAGTATAAAAACTAACTGAGCTGCCCTATTTGCAGACTACCCTATAGGAAGAAATACCCTACTTAAGCAAGGCACTTCTTAATTTTGGTTATGTAATTTAAGGTGTAAACACAAACCCCTTCCTCTTGCCTGTCCTTTCTTGTCTTAAGAAGTATTAGCAATGTGGTTTTCCTTATTTCCTATGTTAAGATTTTAATACATGCTATGGAATAAGGTATATAGAACTAGTAGGATACTTCTATGTAATAGAATAAATCCTTTTTCTCAGAAGAGATGGGTGTGTGAAAAATTCATGGGGCAGATAAAGTATTATTTCAGGAAAAATGCAGCACAACACAGATGTGCTTGTTCAAGTGGAAGTTTTCCATCTTTGTAAGCACGATATACTCAGTATTCTGCCTAAACAAGAGAGGCAAATTCTACAATCCTGACCCTGTAAATTGAAAGAGTATGTCATGTCAGGCAAACCTTAAAGCTTAGGATATGAAGTAAAACTGGTTTCTCAAATGTGCTCCACAACCATATGCATGTTCACGTAATTTATGTTCCCACAGAGTTTTGCCCTGTACTGGAGCCTGAAAGCTTAGTATTACACTATTTCACTTTCCTATACATTGTATTCTACCATTGACAAAATTTTTTAAAACATAAGATATTTTTAAGAGCTATTACACATTTATGTTACTTGAAGATTTTTAAAAAGCTGTATTTGAAAAAGTTTTTATATATTTTATAAAGAAATGCTTGCCTTGAAAAAACAAAGTAATGCATTAAAAACAAGGTATGCATGAATTATAATTTATTTAAGTGTCATGTAAAGTGTATGTTTCTATATATAATTTTTAGCAATATATTTAACAAGCGATATTTTATGTAACAATGAATAATTTTCTAACAATCCTGTAACTGTTAAATAGGTGTTCTCCAGGTATGAAAAACATAGACAGTTAATATTAGAAGAAATTTTCACTTCCCTTGCAAGACTACCAACTAGCAAGAGGAGTTTGAGAAACTTCAGGTAATTTCTGGCATAGATTAATAACTTGTAGACAGTAGCATTTACAGGTTTGTAGATGTAGGATTTTAGGCTTCAGTATTAACTACTTCTTTAAAAATCTGCAACTCCGCAAGTTGCGCTTTATTAGAGGTTGATATTTCAAAACAGTGAGAGCAGAATTGCCTGACAAATGTCTTGCAATAATCACTGTTCCTTATGCCATCATATTTCTGCCTGCTTACAAAAATAATTGAAATATCTTATATGTCTCACTAAGGATGTAAATGAGTGTAATTTTAGTGTGCATTCAGAGTGGTTTTGTTGGAAAATTCATCGGTTCTGTTTGTATGGAGTTACATATTTCTTCATTGCTAAAGCTTAATAGGAAAATTCTGGTTGAATTTCTTTGAATACACACTCAGAGCACTCTTTCCAGGAAGGAAATCAGTTTAATATCTCTTTGAATGAGTTTCATTTAGGAACTACTCTGTTCACTTTAACTGTCTTTTAAGCACTTCAGCTGGATTTCAGTGCATCTTCAGAATAATAGTATAAGTTCAGGTTCAATCTGAGAAAGAATCTGACCTGAACTGGATTTTGTTTAACATTGAGGTTGGGACACTTTATATGATTCTAAACCATTTGGTTTTGGTGTTGATTTTGTTCCTTGATTGCATACATCTTGCCCCCTGAGACAGATTAATTGTCAGTTAAATATTTTGTCGGATCCAGGGTGGATGAACAGGATGTATCCAGGAAAAGAAATACACTGAAACTTTGAAATTGAATTCAGTGACCCTGATGTTAACCTAAGTGTTTGCTCCTAGTATTTCCTATTGTTCTGGTTATAGACATCAGAGAGATCTAGTAGATAGGAAGGTGGTAGGAATAGGAGCATAAATGATAGACAGGCTCTTTGAATTAGGACCTGTACCAGAAGGAAGTCACTATCTCAAGACCACAATGACTGCACCGTTTATCTGTACAAGTCCTAACTCTGCTCTGTTAAAGGGCGTTCTCTAACTGTGGCTACAGTCAGGAAGGGTACAGCTTACACAAAATCTGATATGAAAGTTTTTCTCTCTAAAAGTAGTCAGAGATAACTTCATAAAGAAAATAAATACAATCTGGTTTGTGCCGAGTTCGTATTTTGATAATCTGGGGAGAGTGATGTCAGGGATTATCACCTTTTCATATTGTTAAGGGTAGCAATAGATGGTGTTGATGTATGTATGGGTAGTAAAGACCATACTAGTTCTCAGGTTTTATCATGAGACAAATGTGGAGTGTATTCATATTGGTCTTACTAACTTAAAGACACACTTAAGACACACTTAAAGACACTTGCATGCTGAAGTTCCTGTCTCTTATGCTATCTCAGATGGCCATAGGTGTAACTCCTGTAGAAGTCAGTCTACGTCATGGTCACTATTTTCTGGTTTAAAAACCTGCGTATTTCACATACATTAAATAAGTAATAAATTATTAGGGCAACAAGCCTATATAGTAATTGCCTTCGCATGTAGGTGTTTGATTTATTAAATATTACTGCAGATTTTTTGGCTGCTGAACTTCACAGATACTCTGATAACCATCTGTGGGCTGCTTCAATTCATCTCTTCTGCCTGAGAATAATATTTACTGGTTTTGTTAGACCAAATCTTAGACTGCATAAAAGAGAAGCAAATAACTAGATAAATGTCTAGAACACAGATTTCTAGCTGTGGTAATAATTTTAGAAAGATATTATTTAGGACCAAAAATTTTTGGTTTGTTTTGTCTTTTTTGTTTCGTTTTAGTGTTAATGCTGTCTTTTCTTATTAACAGGTTAAACAGCAGTGACACTGATGGAGAGCCTATGTATATTCAGATGGTAACAGCACTGGTTCTACAGCTTATTCAGTGCGTGGTGCACTTACCCTCAGCAGAAAAAGATTCGAATTCAGAGGAGGAATCAAACAAGAAAGTAAGATATTTTTTAAAAGCCATAATTTTTTTTTTGTGCAGGAATGACTTTGTGTGTTTCTAGGTGTAATATTTTATTATGGTGCTCTAGTAACCAAACACTGTAATTTTATGTCTGCTGTAATATTTGATGCATGAGAAATGCTGATCTGGAAATCATATTTCTGTGTATGCTAAAATAATAAATGTATCTTGCTATTTTTAGGTGGATCAAGATGTGCTTATTACTAACTCATATGAAACAGCTATGAGAACAGCCCAAAATTTCCTTTCGATTTTCCTTAAGAAGTGAGTACTGTTGCATTCTTTAGCATATTGATGAAACCAACTCCAAATAAAGTCTGTCATACTTTAAGACAAACCTAACCATTTCTCAATGCTAAATACCTACTCATAAAGTATTTATAACAATATACTTTATAGATCCCTAAGAGAGCTACCCATCTGGACAAAATTTCTTATGGAAAGGAAATTCTGCAGAGGTCTTTTTATATTTAAGAATCTGATGGTTCATGTAGCATCCTTTTATTAGTGGTCTGTTACTCATCTGAAGCCTGGAAGAGAAGGCTGAGTAAATATTTAAGCAGTGAAACCATGTTCATTTAGTCATCAGAATGACAAAGATACAAAAAAACTATAAATTACTTTATTTAAGTAAAGTTAGAAATGTCAATAGCTCAAAAGGGGAAAAAAAACCCCTAGTATACCTGAATAGCAAATGGATTTCTAAGAATAAGTCCTGAGGTTTTTATCGTGTTAATTTCTACTCTTAAGCCGAAAGGCTATTTAGTAGCCATCTAGCAATCTCTCTGCATACTTCCATTATCATTAAAGTTAGGGATGCCACATATAAGTGAAACACTATCAGGTATTTTATCTTTTGATTTTTTTACATTCAGATTTTAACCTTTGTGGGGCATAATACTGAGATGTCTTATCGCTGTCAGATAAATCAGACAAAGCTTGAGGAATATAGACACAACACCTCCTAAATACCCCACTCCAGCTTGAGCTTTACAATTTTACCTACTTTGTCCATCCCAGTTAATGCAGACTTTTAACTCAAAGCAATAAATAAAAAATTATAGGAACAAAATTCTGCTATCATGGATTAGCTGCTTTACTTGCAGTGCAACTTGGAGTGATAACTGTTTAAACTATTTCTCCGTAAATGGATAATTTGCTAGTATTTCAGATACTTTTTTTAGAATTGCATAAAACTGTTTTTCTGATTAAACATAGGGTTACTTCTGTTTGTTTCAGAAAAAAAGCTTTAACGGCTCTTAAATTTGCTTACAAAATGCATTTTCTTTTAAACAGGTGTGGCAGTAAACAAGGGGAAGAAGATTACAGGCCACTGTTTGAGAACTTCATTCAAGATCTTCTTTCCACAGTCAATAAACCAGAATGGCCAGCTGCAGAATTGCTACTTAGCTTATTAGGAAGGCTATTGGTAAGGCATTCTTGTTTTTAACTGTTATATTAATTTATATTGTATTACAATGAAGACTTTTTTAATTCAGCTGAAATTGCTACAGGAATGCTTTCTGATTGTTGATACACATCAGCATTAAAGAATTTTCTTATGTGCATCACTACTATGTAATACATAGAGGTGTAGAGGATCATTGATACAGAACTTGTTAAAGGTGATATGTATACAGTTTCTCATAGAAGTCCACTTCCACTATTCCATGACATTTTCAACATGCAAAAATGCCGTTGTATAGCATCTAATAAGTGTAGATATTAATGTGGAGTGAAGTCAGACTAATAGCTGTAATTATTCATGTTAAATATCTTCTCTGGACTATTCCTTTAGCGCAGAACCTGAAAATAATTAAGTGGGTTTTTATCAATAATAGCATTTACTTATGATATTTTACAGAATGTGAATATTTTTGTTTACATGTTTTTTGAGAGTTGTTCTTCAGTACTACAATGTAATTAACACAGTAATTTGAGCTGTTTCTTGGAAAAATACTTTATAGTCCTGCTCCTGGTAAAGTGTAGCTTTCTTTATACTTGTGTGAATAATGAGGAAGTTGCATTATGGTGCTTAAGATCTATGCTATTGCAAAGGATATCTGCTGTACTAGTTGTCTGGTTTATTTTATGAAAACACATATTTTAAAAAACTCTGTAGAGAGACAGAGAGGCCCAATAAAGGAAGAAACATTAATATAAGTAAGTAGTGTATCTGAGAGATAATAGTAAATTACATAATTTTATGTAGCATGGAAGTTAGGTGGAATAAGGTTGAACAATGTCTTGTGAGAAGAATCTCAGTTGCATAAATAAATGTTTGTTTTTAACAGTTTATTCTGTTTTTCTTAGGTTCACCAGTTCAGTAACAAATCTACAGAAATGGCATTAAGAGTTGCATCACTTGACTATCTTGGAACTGTAGCTGCAAGACTGAGAAAAGATGCAGTCACTAGCAAAATGGATCAAGGATCTATAGCCAGAATCCTCAAACAGGTGTGTGAAAGATCCCGTGCCAGCTGGATTGAGATGTATCCATTCAAATACTTGAAAATTTTAAAGATGTTTTAAAAACTGGCATTTTGGAGAACCAGATTTCTGAATCAAATATACTCAATTTATAAGTGTCACATTTGTTAGCTCATGTCTTTCTTGCACCATCTCTTTAGTAATCGTATGAAGTGGTTAATTACAGTGGTTAAGCCAGTTTTCTTGTGACAATACAGAAGAAATAATGGAGCAACAGTTGGATTCTGTCTTAAGAGGCCTTACAAATATGTATGTATGTGCATTTGCTATTGTGAAGTGGTAACTCAGCTTCTGGCACTCATATACAAGCTTTAGAAAGTTAAACTACTAGGCCTGTAAGGTTAGTTTTTGTGTGATGTAGCTGGTATTGGTCATCTTTTTTTTTTTTTTTAACTGTATGTGCATATACCTTTCATTAGGGGGTGCATATTTGCATTTCTGCTAATGCTGCTCAATTATCAAAGCAATGCATGCATTTGGGCTCTATACAGTACATAGTATGATAAGAAAATTTCAGATCTTACATGTTCTTTTAAAAACGTGGACTTGCACGTTTCTGATGGACACTATGCATTTCTTTCTGAACTGCTAACTGTTCTCAGCGTGATCTGAAGTTGAGTACTCATATGAAGTTCATTTCCCTTTCAGTTACCTGAAAAGACTACAGATCTGTTACATGTAGTTTATAATGAATGTTATAGATTTATGTTGAAGGAAAAACTTATGCACTTTACAGGCATTCAAATAAAGAATCAAAATTCATCTACTCCTTTATGAGGCTGATACTTCCCATAACTTCTGTCAATTAGAATGTTCTACAACATACAGTGTCAAATCTTCATGTCCGTGGCTTAATATAATCTATACTTCTATGTTCTAAGGGCTTATAACTCTGATCTGTTGGCAGCAATTCTGACAGTTCTACATTAGACTTCGTAGGGACATACTTTCGAAGAATCCTTTTCTCTTTCCTTATTTCCAGAAGTTATAATAGTATTGAAAGATATTCCAAAAAGATAAATACCTGTGCAGTGACCTGAATTTTTTCTGTTTGTTTCGGCGTTTTTACAGGATCAGGCAGTAACTAAGCATGGGCATCTGCAGAAAATAAAATTGCTGGGGGCAGTTGAGTGCTAACAGCATTTTTTTCAGTTACGCAGGAAACTTAACATCAGTGATAGTAGACAGTACCATCTGTGCATTGTGGAAGGTGTGTACTATACAGTACCCAGTCAGGGTAGACAGTGTGTTGTTTATAAATTATTTGTAACATAAGAACAAATAAATACTTGGAAACGTGTACGTGACAGCTAAGCTTCACGAACAGCAAGAAAATAAGATGATCCATTGGTAGACATACTTGGCTATCATCATCGGAAACTTAAGTTGTTATTCCCATTCAGAAATGAACTTGTACCTCTACAGATTTTTCTTTCCTGCTGAACTGAATACTTAGACTCCAGATATTTCCTTCTATGCTCTGATATCATTACCAGGATATTCCCCAATGACTGATGAATGCTTATAACTTTCTCTACTGTGGTTTGGACTCATGACCCATAGAATTAGATATAGGAGAAAATGTGTTCTGTTTTGACATTTTTAAACAGTAGATTTTTTTCATAGAAATCTGTCATAGATTTTCAAGTTTATTTGAACACATGTGCATGCTTTTCATTATTTATCTCTAGATACACTGATGTTCTGGGCTTGTAACTGTACCTTTCTCCACTTGCTGATGTTTGCAAGCTATATTATGTGCTGTATTTGTGACAAGATTCTCAATCTGTGCTGTTCATACAGAAGTAAAAATGGTTGTAAGTTATGAGTTTTATTGCTAAAGAAGAAAAATGTTTTGTAGCTGAAGAATTTTAAGCCAGAAATTATTCATCTACTTTTATTATGAATTTTGAGTATGATTTGTTGTGGGCTTCACATTTTCTCTTTGTTTGTTCTGGATTTTTTGTTTGAAAATAGGTAGGCAGTTAAGGTTCATCAAGCAACTCTTCTATTCAGCTAGTTATCCACAGAATTTAACATTGGTTGAAGGCTGGGATTTTGAATCATAATCTGAACATATATTAGGGTGCCAAATATATATATATAAACCTATATTAGTATTATGTGCATTGTAGACATGTTTTAAACTCTTGAACCCCTTCACTTTGAAAAAAAAAATCCTTTTGTGTGCTGTAACATCAGCAACTGCAAGGACCTGTGTATTTCGGTATAATACTAAGGAAAAAAGGGTGGTTGATGGCTTAGTTTTATGCTGTCTTGTAGATGTTGAGGAAGTTAGTTCATGAGTTTGCTTTTATGCTGTTTTTTAGGTGTTGAGAAAGTTAGTTTCTGACTCAGGCACAAGTTCATTGATACTGATTTATTCACCATAACCTGTATATGGGGAGAAGTACATTGTCTCATGGTCATATACGAGATCATTTTTTGATTTGCATAGGCTAGAACTATTTAAGAGATCAGGATATACACAGAATCATAGAATAGTTTGGGTTGGAAGGGACCTTTAAAAGTCATTTTGTCCACCCCCCCTGCAATGAGCAGGGATGTCTTCAACTAGACCAGGTTGCTCAGAGCCCCAACCAACCTGTCCTTGAATGTTTCCAGGATGGGGCATCTACCACCTCTCTGGGCAACCTGTTCCTGTGTTTCACCACCCCTCATTGTAAAAACTTTCTTCCTTACACCTATCTAAATCTACCCTCTTTTAGTTTAAAACCATTACCCCTTGTCCTACTGCTGCAGGTCCTATTAAAAAGTCTGTCCTTGTCTTTCTTATAAGCCCCCTTTAAGTACTGAAAGGCCACAATAAGGTCTCCCTAGAGCCTTCTCTTCTCCAGGCTGAACAACCCCAACTCTCTCAGCCTGTCTTCATAGGAGAGGTGTTCCACCCCTCTGATCATTTCTGTGGCCCTCCTCTGGACCCGCTCCAACAGGTCCATGTCTTTCCTGTGCTGAGGACTCCAGAGCTGGATGCAGTACTCCAGGGAGGGGTCTCACAAGAGCAGAGTAGCGGGGCAGAATCATGACCACACTTCTTTTGATGCAGCCCAGGATATGGTGGGCTTTTTGGGCTGCAGGCACACGTTGCCAGCTCATGTCCAGTTTTTCATCACCAGTACCCCCAAGTCCTTCTCCACAGGGCTGCTCTTAATCCCTTCACCCCCCAGCCTGTATTGAAACCAGGGATTGCCCTTGGCACTTGGCCTTGTTGAACCTCATGAGATTCACATGACGCCACTTCTTGAGCTTGTCCGGGTTCCTCTGAATGGCATCCCCTCCCTCAGACACGTCAACTGCACCACTCAGCTTAGTGAGATCTGCAAATTTGCTGAGGGTGGACTCGATCCAACTGTCTATGTCATTGATGAAGATATTAAACAGTACTGGTCCCAGTATGGACACCTAAGGGACACCACTCATCACTGATATCCATCCAGACATTGAGGTGTTGACCAGTACTCTCTGTATGCAACCATCCAAACAACTCCTTATCCACCAAACAGCCCATCCATCAAATCCATTTCTTTCCAGTTTAGAGAGAAGGATGTTGTGGGGGACTGTGTTAAAGGTCTTTTACAGAAGTCCAGATAGATGACATCCATAGCTCTTCCCCTGTCCACTGATCTAGTCACTCTGTCAGAGAGGGCCACTAGATTGGTCAGGCAGGACTTTACCTTGGTGAAGCCATGCTGGCTGACTCGAATCACCTCCCTGTCCTCCATGTACCTTATATACATATAGGAAATGTAAGTATTTCCTCTTAAATAGCCTCTTGGAAAAAAATACATTCTCTTTTTAACATTCATACGGTTTTGATATTACAAACCTGATACATAGTCTCCAGCACTGGTTTTCAGATGAGTATTTCATATCTAGTGCTTTTTGTGCATCTTAGAAGTGCTTCACATACAGTAGGTGACATATTTTTTAAATGTGTGTTTGTTCTCAAGCTTTTTGACTGGTAGAAACTTAGTTGGAGCTCAGAGAGCATGATTCTTTACTGCTGGAGCTCAGAGGTGTTTGGGAACAACCTCTGTAAGTTTTTTCCTGGATTGAGAACTCTTCCTGCACTTTGTATGGATGCTTTATCCCTGAAAACAGTTATACCAGATATTTTTGCAAAGAGCTAAGTTATTTTTATTTCGTTGAAGTTTTCCATACCTTTTTACTGTTGTGTGTTTAATATTTCTTCTTATTTTATTATTTTGCCTTTTATCCCTTGTTCACCTGAGAATTCACTGTTTCGATATTTAATATTGGTGAGACAGCTAATGATGACTTTTATAGGTTAAACCTTGTGTCAGTCTGCTGTGTGTGATTTCAGCCCTTCGTTTTTCCTCCGTGACAGAGGGTCTTCACACAAGATCATAGAATGAAAATTAATCAAATCAGTCGTCCTGTTTTAAAAACCAGTCTTATTCTGCTCTTAATCTTTTTTAGATTTTAGAGACACAGTCTAATTTGTTTCAGCCTCTATGCAGTTTCTAAGCAATTGGTTAAAAAATTGTTAAAGTTCTGCAGTTACCAAAACAACTGATTTCAGTGTGGCTTATATGTGGACATGCAGATTTTCAGATGATAATTACCACTGTGCAATATCTGTTTTATAACTATCTTTCTATTTCTGACAGGTTTCAGGAGGAGAAGATGAAATTCAACAGCTGCAAAAGGCTTTGCTAGATTATCTGGATGAGAACACAGAAACTGATGCATCATTAGTGGTAAATTTCAGCTTTCTGGTGTCAAGTGTATATAAAAATAATTTCAGTAATGTGTACTGACTAAAATGATTTTCAGTTATGCATATTAGTGTTTCAACCTAACATATACTGTTGATTGTGTTTTCCAAAATATTGTTGATGCATTAGATTCACTTAATCTCATTATAAATCTGTTATTTTTCCTTTTCTGTATCTGTTGTTTTTGTTTTCTGTGCATTCTGCTATATTCCTCCAGTTTTCTCGGAAGTTTTATGTAGCTCAGTGGTTCCGTGATACAACTATGGAGACAGAAAAAGCAATTAAATCTCAGAAGGATGAGGATTCATCTGAAGGAACTCATCATGCAAAAGATGTTGAAACCACAGGACAAATCATGCACAGAGCAGAAAGTCGCAAAAAGTTTCTTCGCAGCATCATTAAAACTGCTCCATCTCAGTTCAGTATATTCAAGTATGTTTCAGTACCACTTATTTCTTTATTAGCCATGCATTTGATGTTTTAAATAATTTTTGATAAGCATGTCCTAATTAACACATGGAATTTGTTGCAGGATGAATTCTGATACTGTGGACTACGAAGATGCGTGTTTGATTGTTCGCTACTTGGCCTCTATGAGGCCGTTTGCCCAGAGCTTCGATATTTATTTGACACAGGTAAACTGTGCCGGAAGTCTTGGTACAGTGAAACACAGTTGGTTTCTGATTCCAAACACTTTTGCTGTAGTGTGCCATATCTGTTCATTGTTGAGCACAGGTATTTAACTGGCCATGATGACACCATGTGCTTTCATATTCTGTATTGATGACATAAGTGATTATGTTTCATTTTCTTGCATGTGTTTCATATGTCACATTGTACCTACATTATTTTATTTGTCCATGTATGTGTATGGCAAAATCATTACAATTAGATGCACACAGTAAGAGGATAATTACAAAATGTTGAAATCGTTTTCAGAGTTTCAGTAAGATGCATGCTCATTTGGTAATATTAACTCATGAAATTGAGCTTGATTTGATTTGAAAATAAAGCCAGCTTGGTCAGTTGCTTGCAGTGCATGTTACTGTCACTTTGGAAGCTGTCATTTGACCGGTGTTGTTTCTTTGCTTTTCCTGGGAGAAGAGCGCTAAGATGTTGGCATGGTGACATGTTTGAACTCCAGTATTAGTTTAGGTTGTGTTACTTATATTGATCTGCATACAGACCCATTATTAAAATTATAGTGCGCAAATCCAACTCTCCTGTTAAAAGAACCATGGTGAAAGCCACAACTGAATGACAAAAGCAGAGTTTGAAATAAAGGGACTTAAAGTGAACATACAGACTGTGTAAATCCTGTTTGGACCAGTCTTAGAGGTGTAGCAAATCCTAGTAAATATCCATGCTCAGTTATCAGTGCCACAGAACATCACTTGCATGTACCTTTTTACTGTCTGAGTAGATATACTGAATTTTTAGTAGACAGATATTCTTACATTAGTTAAATTGTTTGCATGCTATTCTGCTGCATTCTTGCTTGTTAAACGTTGTTTGCTACTTTCCCAAAGCAACTGAATCTTTTTTTTGTTCTCTTATTAGATTCTGCGTGTACTTGGTGAAAATGCAATTGCTGTTCGAACAAAAGCCATGAAGTGTTTGTCTGAGGTTGTTGCTGTAGACCCCAGTATTCTAGCCAGGGTAAAAAAGGAAATATCTGTCATGCACATACGTTCTTCTGTCATGCTTAAAATAAATCTTCATTTCTTATTTTGAATACGTTTCATTTGTTCTTTTTAGCTGGATATGCAACGAGGTGTTCATGGACGGTTAATGGATAACTCCACTAGTGTACGCGAAGCAGCGGTGGAGCTGCTTGGCCGATTTGTGCTCTGTCGTCCTCAGCTTGCTGAGCAGTATTATGACATGCTGATTGAAAGAATATTGGTATGGTGACTTGTGATATTTATGATAAAATAAGTGGCATTGGAAAATTTGTTTTTAACTGAGTTTATGTGTTTAATAATATGGAATGATGATCCCAAGAGTAAATTATATCTTACTGTTTTAATGAGGAGCATCATGCTTTTAAGACCAGCCTTGTAAAATGCAACACTTGTTTCCAGTGAGGCTTTGTTACATCCAAAGGTAAATATATATAGAAAGTTGTACTGCATCGGAATCAGGATTATATTCCTTTTGATTCCATTATTAAGGCACAAATTAGGTGAAATGAGGGATTTTGCCACATCTGTCAAGTCTGAGATATGGGTCACTGGGGGCAGTTCAGTAGTGTGGGTGATAAAGAAAGATCTACAACACAGTAATCTAAAGATGCTATTTGTAATCCAAAAGAAAAGAAAGAGAAAACTACTTTGCTTTTCTGTACTATTCTTAGTGTTTTAAAAGGCTTCTTATTAGAATTTTTGTACAAAAACTGATTTTTGTCTGGGTGTTCAGGTAAAATACAACGTTAATTTAACTGTAAGATAAAACTAGCTCTTAGCATCCACGTCAGGTTTTTAGTCAATTACTACTCATTTGCTATAGTTACATCATAAAACATGTTTGTGAAGGGTTTTGAAAAAGCTTTGTGTGCATATAAGCATGCATAAAGCAGTTCATCCTGACATTCAGATTCAACAGGATTTGAATAAGGTAATATGAAGTGAAGCTCCTCATCCATCTCCTTAGACAAAGCCTAGGAAAATGAAAAAGACTGCTGCATGTATCTTATCCATAAGCTTTATCCAAAGACTTGAATTATTACAGTTCAGAGCTACAAATAATCTTGTGTGTTCCAACAAAGTAACTAATGCATCATCACATCTACTTGTCAACTCTTGAATTAAGAAGTGGAATTATACATTTGCAACATCATGAGCTCTTAGGTAGGAGGGTATAAATGGAGGAAGCATTTCAGCATTCTGGGGACTCAGCCAGAACCTTTAGAATTGTTGCAAATAAAGTGATACTGCTGACCTTTTGTATCAGTGCACTCCACAATATTTTAGCTGGCTTTTCTAAATAAATTTTGCAAGTCAGATTGGGTGATCTTCAAATATTAATTCATATTTCTCATTTGTTTTCAAGAGTGTAACGCTTTTCTCTTCACAGGATACTGGTATCAGTGTCAGAAAAAGAGTCATAAAGATACTTAGGGATATCTGCATTGAACAGCCGACGTTTCCCAAAATTACAGAGATGTGCGTAAAAATGATTCGGAGAGTCAATGATGAAGAAGGCATTAAGGTAGAATGAAACATATCCTTCAGGATTTTAATTATTTTTATTTTAGTGTTTCTATATTTTGCCCCCCCAAAAAAATCAAAAAAGTATTGGATTGCTCCTTTGTAATATTTATGACTTTCATTCACTTTTAATTTTTGAGAGCAGATATCTTGGCTTTCTAAAATGCTCTCTGACTTGTTTTTCTTTCTGTTCTGTCTTCTATTTTCTTAAAGTTCTTGCTGACAAAAGATTTTTAGAAGTTACTTTCTAGAAATTTTTTTTCTTCCTCCAAGTGTTGTCTCTGGTACTTCTAACAGGTAAAATTGACACATAAAGCTTCTTTCTGCAAACAAAATAAACTTTAAGTCAAAATTAAACACTTGATGTCAAGATATGCCAGATTTGTAAATTCTGCATATAAAAATTATAAAGTATTCATCTGTGCTAATCTTGCATTAATTCTGAATATTCATTGAATCAGTTATTCCCCCTAAAATGTTACTTGCATGATCATACTCTACTCTTTGTGCAATGTATATGCAGAAGGGCACAAAACAAAGATCATGTGTTAAATCATAAACCTGACAATGATGGTTTTGTTTGATTTGGCAAAATAATTTTAAAATTGTTGGGTAATTAAGAACACACCTGTAATAATTTTGTATCACATTTTCAGTAGGATTTGAAATTTGAAACTTTAAAGCTGCAGCATATATTTTTACCACTTGAGATAGGTTAATGCCAAGTGCTTTCTGAGAAGACTGTTAATCAAGAAGTAGATAAACAGCTGGATCCAAGGTGCTGCTGGGAAAGGAGGATGACCTTGTTCTGTCTGCTCCTTCCCCTTGCCTTTCTAGCAACATCAGAAAAAATGAGGCATTATCTTCAATGTGTTTTTTATGTTTCCATGAATGAGGAAAGCTTCTTACAATGATATGCCTTATTAGTAATTTGGGAATAATTTTGTTCACTTTCATTCTGTTCCATTTTTTCCTCCATCCTAAAACATTGGAAGGGAATGTACTTCCTGTGTTTGGATATAGAGACTTGGCTTCTTTCTCTTTCCCACCTTGTCACAGCTGCTTTGAAAACTCCAAAGTAACCTACCATTGCTGCTAGTTCTGCTGTAGAAATCATAATCTTGTGTTCAGTTGTCAGCTTCTCAGGGTGCTGTGTTTTCCTGAGGAATGCAAATTAATGCAGGAAGGTGGTAACTGAATTTTCCGTAGCATCAGTTTCCAGTGATCATTTTGCTGAAGCTTGCTTAGAGGTCATTATAGCTCCTGTAATAGTAGCTCTGGGTCTGTCTCAGATAACATTTCCTACAACAGTCTCACTTAGGTTGATGATTCCTTATGAAATGGCATGCGTCGTCAACAAATCTATTGTATGGATGTATTAGAAATAATACCTGCATGGCAACATAAGTTTATTTATTTCTACTAATATTTTTTTTCCTTCAGAAATTAGTAAATGAGACATTCCAGAAGCTCTGGTTTACTCCAACTCCACACCATGACAAAGAAGCAATGACAAGGAAAATACTAAACATCACTGATGTGGTATGTTAAATAAATTTGAGTTAAGTTGTGTGCAAAATTTGGTTATGCTTTTAGTGTCTTTGAAATGTTGTCTGTAGTTTTTTAGAATACAGTAATTTCATTGTCAGATGGTTTTCTTTTCATATCTCCTGGCATTGAATATATGCTAAAATTATTCATCTGATGGAACAGGCTGTAGGAAACTTTAAATGCTCACTACTCTGCTGGCAATGGTAACTGGGACCACACTATATTCAGGTTGTATAAAATAGTTGTTCAGTTAAAACACAACAAATTTCTATTAAATTTAACATTTTCCAGGAGTTGCTAGTAGCAGCATAGAGTTAAGCCTAACTAAGAAGTTGTCTCTTAAAACAAAATTTTCCTCAAACAATTGATAACTTTTATTTTGAAAGGTTAATATACAGGCTCATGTTCTCACTCAGGGTAAACTAGTATCTGCATAATTGTATCTACTTTTTAGGAGCAGCAAATTAAATAGCATGTCTCCAAAATAACAAAACCTGTTTCAAATAAAATGCTTTAATTTGTAGTGAAAATGTGTTGTGTAAAACCAGTGTGCTGAGAAGGTGTTTTAATATAAATTATACCAAGATGTAAATATCAAATAAAAGTACTCACTTCATTACTTAAAATTATGGCTTTAAACTTCATCCTGCTTTTCAATATTTTTACAAAATGGTAGTCTAGTGTGCACTTTTCCAGCCTGAGAAGTCAGTCAATTTGACTTCAGCTTAATTCTTAAGTTCTCCTGCTGATTCTACATGGGAGCACCTGTGAGCTGTTCCTGACATATGATACCAGTGAAGGCTTGGTTTGTTTATATAAAAATTTGTATATACCTATATATACATGCATGTTCATTTTTAATATGTCAGGCTTGTATTTGTGCTTTAATCTGTCCAAAACGTTCTACAAAACCAAAATTTGGTTTACATTAGAGCCGGCAATCTTCAGCAAAATATGTAGGCTTTGTGTTGTATGGCATATAAATTCTGGGGTCACTTAAATGGTGAGAATCATTTTTCAGATGCAGAAGACAGTTTCTGATCTCCAAAGATACAAAAACCATTGTACTGAACGCATATGAAAATTCATGTATGCATGTTTACTGGTCTTTTAAGATGACATCTGTATTGAAGTAATTTTTCCTCAGATGCCTTTTTTATTAACCAGTTTATTCTAAAAAATACTTCTAGGTTGCAGCTTGTAGAGATACAGGGTATGATTGGTTTGAACAGCTTCTTCAAAATGTAAGTAATGAATTTTGAATGTATGGTACATCATTGTTAGAACTTTAACATTTCTTTACTAAAATGCATAGAAGGGGGACTACAAGAGCAATCCTTTACAGTAGACAAATTCAATTCATGCCCTTTAAACATCTGACCTTTTTTTTAAACTCCAGTGGTACAATTTTCTTTGTCTCTGACATTAGTTTCTGTCTTTCAATATGATCTGTTTTAAAAACACTTCTTGGTTTCAGGACGGGTTTTGTTTGTTTGTTTTTAATTTCATAGTCTCTTCAGTAATGAGTGACATAACATGAAGTCCACAGCTAAGATACTTAATTCTGAAAAGAAGCATCTGGGGTAGTGTAGATTTTTTTTAAATGGTAGATAAGTGTATTTTCACATCCAATATATCTGTTACAGTTTGTAGGAGCAGTGAATCTTCAGAGTATAGGTTACTTCTACATTACATTTTACTCTGATTATTCTAAGAATTGAGCTTGCTTTGTTTATATCTTTTAACCTGTGTTATTCTCCTCTACATCTTGTATGCAGTGGTTAATTTTCAAGCAAAAAAAACCCCTTTTGATGTTACTTTAGCCTGGGGTGCCATGAGTAGCCAAGTAAACCAGAGCCTCTTAATGCCTGCACTGAAGACTAGCATATGGTCTCAGTCCTTCTTAGATATTAAAGCATCTTCATGGACTCAATTTCAGTACCTGAAGTCATATGGAAGAAGGCTAACTGATTAAAATGTTCATAAAACTGTGTTTCTTCTTCATCTGATATTTTTGCTTAGTGTCAAAAGCAACATTCCTTCTGAATTTGCTCTTTTTTTCCCCTAAGCATTTTAAAAGCCTTCTAGCTCCTATTAGTTACTGCTGACAAGAAGGACTACATTGTTTTCTGCATTATTTCATTAAGCATGAAGTTAGCTTTCATCCCAATGCAAAAATCAGTAGAACTTTTCTGTAGTCTTCTGGTTTTTTTATTGCAGTTAATTTTTCTTTACTTGTCTTGCATTTTGGTTTGATTTTTTTACTTCCCTTAATTTTTTCTTCACCATTTAACTTTTATAGAGAAGTTAAATAAATACTTTTGTAATGAGAAATCCTTATGTATCTGTAGTAATTGTTATGGAACCACCATGCACCCAACGTAAATGAATGCACCTTTAATACTAAATCATTGTCTGTTTCATCTGCTACAGCTGTTGAAATCAGAAGAGGATGCCTCATATAAACCTGTGAAGAAAGCCTGTACTCAACTTGTTGACAATTTGGTTGAGCACATTCTTAAATATGAGGAATCTTTATCAGGTAATATTATTTACAACCCAGTAGCTAAACTCCTTTGAATTTTATATGATACTGTAAAAGCGGTTATTCAAATTACTATTGTGAAAGGTTACTGTTGCAGAATTCCTGTTACAAAACTGATGTTAATGAATTACTGCTTTTAAGTTCAGTATGAACTTTTGAGCACTGTATAATAATTTCACTAGCTAACCACAATAACCGAATTACTTTTAAAATAACATGTTCAAACTTTTAGATCACTAAAACAAACATGGCAGGTTTTATTCGCATTAGTATGTTCTGCAGTTGTAATAGGAATCATTGGCTGGGCCAGTGTTTTGTGTACAGTAAGTAGTTTAAAAACTAGTAATGTCTTTGAAACATCTTTGCATCTTTTTTCACATATTTTGTGATCATGTATGTCATGGTTTAAGCCTAGCGAGCCACTAGGCACCATGCATCTCCTTGCTCACTACCCCTCCTCCCAATGGGATGGGGAGGAGAATTGGAAAAAAAAAGTAAAACTCATGGGTTGAGGTAAGAGCGATTTAATAACTCAAGTAAAATAAAATGTAATACTAATACTACTACTAATAATAATGATGAAAAGGAATATAATAAAATAAAAAAATAAAACCCAGGAAAAGACAAGTGATACACAGCGCAGTTACTCACCACCCACTGACCAATGCCCAAGCAGCAATCTGCCCCTTCCAACCAACTCCCCCAGTTTATATAGTGAGCATGATGTTTTATGGTATGGAATATGTTAACAAATGTTAACACATTATGTTCTTATCTCTAATCTAGTAAGAATAATCTGTATTGATCTTGAAAGAGATGTAATGAAAGAGATACTCAAATGAAATTTAAGCCCTATGTTTTTCGTTGATCAAACATTACTTGTACTTAATATCCTTTTTGTATTTGTATTTTCTAATCTTTTGCAGATTCTGACAACAAAGGTGTGAATTCTGGTCGCTTGGTTGCTTGCATAACCACTTTGTTCTTATTCAGCAAAATCAGGCCCCAGCTAATGGTCAAACATGCCATGACCATGCAGCCATATCTGACCACTAAATGTAGTGTAAGTAGAGAAAATCAGTCTTATTTTCCCCAGATAATTAAGCATGGAAATGAATGGCTGTCTTGTATACTTGATGAAATTGAAGGTAGGGAAAGAAAAATTAGAATTATGGTTTTATTTCATGGGCATCATAGCTTCTGAAGATACTAGATCCTTTTGATGATCTCTGTAGCTTCTAAGATGCTGTTCCTCACTCTCTAACTGCACATTTTACAGCCAAATGAAACTGAAACCTGTGCTCCCTCTTTCCCTGGAGCACTAAGACCCAGTTTTTCACCTGTTATGAAATAATTTCTTAGAATTGTTTTGTTTTATAGTCACAGTCTTAGAAGTAGTTAATATTTAACATATGAATCTTAAGACTAAGGATATGGTTTCACAAGATAGAGTGATCTAACATATAGCAAATATATCAGAAGGAAAATGTCCTGTTGAATCCTCTTCTGTACTTCACCTCTCATTTCCCTAGCTCTAGTGTTTTTATATTCCCCTGTAAGACAGTTTAGCTCACAATGTAATGCGGAACCCCCAGCCTCCGGTAAAATGCCCCACCTTCTCTGAAACACTGTGGCACTTTCTGCCATTTTGATTAGCACAGTTGGCCCAGTGAAGGTTTTGATGAAGCCCTGATCTGGCAGAAGGAGCAAGGCAGGATCATGCAGCCATGGCTCAAGAAGGAGCTTGGGTGGGTGGCAGCAATCCATTACATTAGGTCAGCTGCTCAGGGCAGGCCTGAGAGTAATTGTTATCAGTTTGGATTGTAGATAGAGCCTAGCATTTTCCAGGTTCAGCCCTGGAGCATTCTCTAGGCACATTTAAAACAGAATTTTAGAGCTGCTTATGATCAAACAGTATAGGAAAGGGTTATCTGATTATTTACTTGCTGCAACCCATTTAGTGGGTTACGTCGGTTTTGTACTTGTACAGGTTGAGATGAATTGTAGAATTAACCATTGTCAGCTTGAATATGTTAAACAGCTTGATAGTAGCATTTGGGAATTATCCTATCCTGATTAGTCAGCTTGATTCGTCAAAAAAGTCAATTTCTAGCAGGATGTATCTTTAATAGGTAAATGTTTTCCATAGGTTCCTCACTTACAATACATATACAGTTGTCATAATGCAAACCAGTAATAATTTTAATTGTAATTTCTACATTTGTGGTCATTATTACCTATTTTGTTTAAGGCACCTTGAGTCATAGCACAACTTCATTTTTGTTGCTGACACCTGTTTCCAGGTGTTTTGTGTTCTCTAGTGTGCATGTGGCAGGAAGAGTTCCTATATTTATTGTGGGACTCCAAAAATTATCAGGACTAAAGTTTTCAGGTCTGTCACAGCCTTGATGAGAGGTGAAGTTGTACTCATACAGATTTTTTCCAGAAGTTCTGTAGAAAACATAACTAGCTTTCATAATAATACATAATTTAATAGCAGATGTAAGCTATATAAATACTCTTTTACATGTTTATCAGATATCTTACATGAGTTGGGAGTTTTGACTATCAGTGCATATTAATAATACTTAGCTTATAGGTAATACAGCCAGAATTTTAAATGCTATAAATACTGTTGTTTCAGACCCAGAATGATTTCATGGTGATCTGCAATGTTGCAAAAATCTTAGAGCTTGTAGTGCCGCTGATGGAGCACCCAAGTGAGACCTTTCTTGCCACTATTGAGGAAGACCTCATGAAACTCATCATCAAATATGGCATGACAGTAAGCTTTTAATTGCTACTATTCAGTTGATTCCTTTTTATGTTGTGAAGTAGATGGTTATGATTTAAAGAAAGTCTGTCTTCATTATAAAGATAACTTTTGAGTCATGAAAACCAGTGTACGTGGTTTGCTGGAGTTTGTATGTGTTGTTATATTTTAATGAGTTTGAGCAGGTTTTCAGAGCAGTCTAGGACATGGTCGTTGCATCCGTTAGATCATTAGTTATAGTTCAGCATAGCGTTTTCCTACATAACTTCAGAAAAACCTCAATTTTAACTTCTAAATATATAATTCATTTGGTCTTTCTTGCTCCTAGGTTGTTCAGCATTGTGTGAGCTGTCTTGGGGCTGTTGTGAACAAGGTCACCCAGAACTATAAATTTGTGTGGTCCTGTTTTAATAGATACTATGGTAAGTAAAATCACAACATGTAATTGTCGCTTTTCAGTTTTGGCTATAAGTCTTATCTTAGGGATACACCATGATTAAACACTGTGATCAAAACTTTTATCTTACTGCAGGAGCACTTTCGAAATTAAAAAGTCAACACCAAGAAGACCCCAACAGTACAATACTTACTGCCAATAAACCAGCACTCCTTAGATCACTTTTCACTGTTGGAGCACTGTGTCGGCATTTTGATTTTGATCAAGAAGATTTTAAGGGCAACAGTAAGGTAAAATAACTTGTATTTACTCTCCATGTCTTAGATACATTGAATGCTCCACTTTAATTTGAAAGCACATTATTCCTAAGCCCTCAAAGCTATATATTTTTTCATAATACATACAATATGGCTTTTTGGTTTTTAAATAAGTGGTTTTGCAAAGGCCATGCAGTAAGATTATGCTTCTCCTTTCTGATATTTATGCTTTTTATAAGAGATTAAAACAATCTGTTTCATCTTCAAATAGCTATTATTTTTGTTTTAATTTGCTCAGGTTAACATTAAGGATAAAGTACTTGAACTGCTGATGTATTTTACAAAGCATTCAGATGAAGAAGTACAGACAAAAGCCATTATTGGCCTTGGTAAGAAATATTAATAGTTTTTATTATTCTGCTACAGTAAAAATCCGTGCGTATCGGTAGGAACTCATGTATTTGTATAGTGGCAAGGGAGTTTGTTTAAAATCAAAATTTACTGTGTTTTATTTGAGAACTGGCTATGGAAAAGTTGTGAAAGGGTTGCTAGTTGCATACTTCTGCAGCAGAGTGGATGCTTTTGACAGTGAATGCCTTTCGATGTGTGACCAAGTCTTAAAGTGCAGCAGATTTCCAAAGTAATTGAGATGTTGTTTTTTCTCCACGTGCAAGTATGTTGTAACTCCAAATCTTGTTTTTCAGTGCACAAGTTATGGTTAAAGAACAACTGGAAAAAGTGCTGGAAGAACTGAGCATTTTAAGTGTAGGAGCAGATATTCTGCAGGAGTCAAGGGAACTCTGGCAGTTTATACCAACTGGGGGTTGCTCTGAGATTTTACAAGGCATTGAGATGATGTCATAGTCCGGATATTACAGTTTGTTTTGGATTTTGGCTGTATTTAATTTTTTTAAATAGATTTTTTATCTGAAGGCATTAGTGTGGTATTTCAGTGACTTGCAGTACTACATGAACTGCCATTGAGTGGTTTGTACCATGTTCATCCTCTGCTTAAGGACAAAAACTGTACATGTGAGAGAATCTTGTCTGGGGAGATAGGCCTTGGTTTCTGGAAGAGTTCAGTTTATGGTTATGGCTTAGTTGAAAGAAAGTTGTCTCCGAGGCCTGTGAACTTGCATTGTATAATTTAACTGTGGACAAGAATTTGCCTCTCTGTATTGCTGTTTAGGTGGCTTTTTAGATATCCTGCTTCAATTCAGGCTAGGAAGGGCTCCGAGGATAAAAACCAAGACTGAATCTTGATTTCATACTCTGTGAGAAACCATTTCAGACAGCTGAGCGGGATTAATGGCTTTGGAGTTGCCTCTGCTGCAGGAGCAATGCTATGGTTTTCTGGACTAGTTGGAGTTTTTCTAGGTATTACATCAAGGTGCACAATACTTACTGTAGTCCAGTCCAGTTTAATTGTCATCTACAGAATATTGCACGTGGGATAGGGGCCGTTTCCTACCCATAGACATGGTTGTTTTGCTCATGGATATGGAGAATGTTGGATTCACCAAAAATGTTTCTAAATTATAGACTGAACTGTGGTCAGTTACAGGGAAAGGAGGAAAATGGGGGTGGCTGTCAGTAGTCATTCTTAAGATATTTTTTTTTCCTCTGTTTGTAAGCATATCAGTCTTTATTTTAACTAAACCTCAAACAACTGTTTTCAGTGATACATTGATCTCGTCTAAGTACTGGTTCCATTTTGAGGGTAGCTGTTAGATATAAGGAGATGTGGTAGACAGTGCAAAGTTCCACCTTACAGGCTGGTAATTGAGCAAAGTTGTCAAAGGCGTTCAGTGTTTGCGTGCAGCAGTAAGTTGAAAAGGACTAGCAAGCTAATTCAACTTTTCACATGATGCCTGCACTGTGTATAAGAGTGTGTACTTTCCTATCAGCAATTGTTAGTGTGCCATTTCAGTAAGGACACTCAACGGTTTTAGCCTTTGCTTTGGCGTATGTCACTGCTGTTGAGGGATTAAGGTTAACCGTAACCTTAATGATTATGGTTATGCTTCTCTTCAAGATGTGTACTTGCAAGGCAGGTTGAGGATATAAATTTTTTAGTAAATTTAGCTAAACCTGTAAGTATCTAACAGGTACTACCTTATTCAGCCAAGTTCAGTGCTTACTCTTAACACTCTTAAGAGAGTGAAAACAAAGGTATGAACAGAAAAGTGGTGTGAGGGCAGCCCCAAGATGTGAAGCCAGTCCTTAAAAAAACACAGCAGGTGCCTTTTTTCATCTCATATGACAAATTCTTATGCCAAGTAAGATATCTTCCGCACTTGCAGGGGATGGAAAAATAAGAATTTCCCTGAGAATACTGGTGTTTTAGACTCCTTTAAGTGAATGAAGGAAAAAAAGTGTTAATGGGTTGTTACACATACATGCATGTGCTTTTCACTTTTAAAATTAACCTTAAGAAAGGGGTTGGACTTGCTCAGAGGTGGTCAAGTTATAAACATCAATATACACCTGTATAGAGTGGACAGTAATACCATATACTCCAAAGACCATCATCATTCCTTTTTCTTTTTCTCCTCTTTCCTCTCCACCTCACCTGCTTCTCTCTGCTTCTTGTTTTGAGACTGAAATTAGATCTTAAACACACTGAGGTCTTGCCCTTGACTTAAAAAGACTTTACCTACACTGTCTTTTCTGTGGGTATGGAGGAATTTTTAGAAACTTAGTTCAGTCTTCCCTTTGTTACAGCTATTCTTACACATTGCTTTCGCATAATTTTATCCCATCCCCCCCCCCCGCCATTTATCTTCATAAGTTTTCTGTGTATTCATTCAGAATCTTAGTTTCCTGTGGTCATAGAAAGTACATTTAATGTCTGCTTTTCTTGAATAGCCTAAAAAAAAATCAAGAAGTTAAACGTAATTTAAATTGGGATGTTATGTTCCCATTACTGTTTTCTTATGATACTCTGTAAAAGTTTGTCAGCAGCACTTCTAAATCTACATATGTGATCGAAAATGGTATATACTGTCACTAATTTAGAAAAGTTTTTATGAAGTATAGACTAAGAACAACCAGTTCCTTGACAAGGGTAAGGATGCAGCTAAAAACAGTTCTACAGTGTGTATCTTACAACAGATGTAGTCTTGGGAATGCTTCAGAGAGTTTTCAAGAGAAGACCTTAATAGGTATATGAATAATGACAGCTAGAGGTATAAATTTTACTATGTTCACTGTTGGTTTTTTTTCTTTTAAGATTTTATTTCAAATACTTGTGATACTTATCAATTTTTCCTCATTTGCTCTGCCTCCATATGAATAACTCTTCACAGTTTCAGCAGAATGTTTTTCTCCATATGTATTAGAAAAACAACAGGTAATTTTTAGTAATGTTCCTCCCTTGTTTTTGTGAGAGTTCCTAGTCATGCAGATGCAGGCCACTACACTGGACGTGCTTCCAGACCTGTATAACTCTTCTTAGTGCAGCTGCCCTGTGTCAACACCCCATCTTTATCCAGCAGAGTCATGGCTAATAGAACTGTCATGGCTAACAGAACTCCTTATAAGCTATGGATGGTGTCCATATAGAAAAGCAGTACTGTCTGGACTAGAAAAAGCTATGCTGTTGGGAGGAGATAAATTTCATACCTCTATTTTGAAGAGATTTAAAAAGCAGAAATACAATTTCTAGATTATAACAACATGGAATATTTCCTCTTTTTTTCCACTCTTAGGATTTGCATTTATACAACACCCAAGTTTAATGTTTGAACAGGAAGTGAAGACTCTCTACAACAGCATTCTTTCAGATAAGAACTGTTCAGTAAACTTAAAAATCCAGGTGTTAAAAAACCTCCAGACCTACTTGCAGGAGGAGGATACACGTATGCAGCAGGCAGACAGAGACTGTAAGTATTGAGTTCTTCTGTGCTAATGAGGCATGCAAACCCTAACTTTCTTGCATACAATTACTATATACATGAACTGAGTCACTTAAGATTGTTATCAGATCATTAATATTGTACCCAAAGTATCTTAGAATAATTTTCAAAAATTCATTATGTGCATAGGTATATATACATAATAGGCATATTATTTACTTTCAAGATGTATGAATCCTGGAAGTGATCCAGAATGCATAATTGCTGTAGTGATGGTAGAAACACTTTTTATCAAAATCTTGTCTAAGGTTAATTTGCAGATAGAAAACAATACAATATAAGAAATTTTTAAAATAAAAAAACCTTTATTAAGGAACAAGACTTTAATTAAAGTCATATCTCTTTAGTTTTTTGATGTATATTTACCATCAGACTGTTCTACATTTCATGAGGTCATAAACCCATTTTAAGACAGCTGAAATGTGTATGTATTGTGAAGCTTAAAAGATAGCATGCATCAAGTAACAGCAAAGTAAATGATTATACTGTGGTGAGTGTGCTATTGCTTTTGTCCTTTTTACAGGGAAAAAAGTAGCAAAACAGGAAGACCTGAAAGAAATGGGTGATATTTCCTCAGGGATGAGTAGTTCCATCATGCAGCTATATCTCAAACAGGTCCTCGAGGCTTTCTTTCATACACAGTCCAGTGTACGCCACTTTGCTCTAAATGTCATTGCACTGACGTTAAACCAAGGTCTCATCCATCCTGTTCAGGTATAGTAGGCTTTTATGATGGGAGTTTTTGTTATTCAGGTTTTCAGAGGTTTTCACACTTCCTACGTAAATTTTGAGTTTTTCTCTTTCAGCTGTATTACAGAAATTTCTTATTGCAGCAAGGGACCTTTACAGAAAGCATATTTTGAAATCTGTTTTATGTTGTTTAGTCAGTGAGATTCCAAATGCTGTATTTTCTGTCTTTGGATCAAGATGTAAAAGCCTAGCCAGGGCCTGAAGAGCACATACAAATGTACATTGGAGCATATTTCTGTTATAAATTTCAGGTGTATGCCAAGTTGTTTTCTTCATTTGATTCTTTATCCTGGAAAATGTGTCAGCTTGCCTCCACCTCAATACCCATGTCCTCCAAACACTATAGAATTCCACAGTCAATGTCAGAACTTGTCATCTTCTCCATTGTTCTTTGCTTACATAATGTTTTCATAATTATTTTTTGTACTGCAGCCATTGTGCATTTTCAGTCATAGGTGGTGGTTGGGTTTTTTTCAAATGGCATTTTTTGTAGTGTAAATTGACTTTAGCGTTTGAGAGAAGGGAAATACTACCTAAAACCTCACACAACTTCTGTCATTTATAATGCTGGTCTTTCCAGTATTTTGTACTATTTTCTTGCAAAAAGTAGTCAGCTAGTAAGTTGCAGAGAGCTTCCTATTCTAGCTTCTGCAGTAGTCAGAATATAACAAGAACAATAGTGTAGTAGAAAAACAAAGTCTGAGAAACAAAGAGGTACGATCTGAATAATCATTTTGTTTGTTTTTCAAGTGTGTGCCATACTTAATTGCTATGGGCACAGATCCAGAGCCCTCTATGCGAAATAAAGCTGACCAGCAGTTGGTGGAAATAGACAAAAAATATGCTGGGTTCATTCACGTAAGTAATTCTAATTTAATATTTTCAAAATACTGTTCTGTTGTCTAGTGTTTTAATACCTGAATATGCCTCAGCTGCAGAAAAAGAATATAAAGGAACAAATAAACAACAACTGTAAGCAGTTGTAGAGGTGATCTCTACCCTTTCCCCTGTTCGGAGATTTTTGTTCTCAGAAATCAAAAGGGTATAATAGTTTGAAGTGTCTCTTCCAGTCAAAAACTTCCTTTAATTTATAATTCCCAGTAATATTTTCCTCACTGAATAGTACTTAGGAGCGTTTATTTGTTAAGAGGTAAGGACAGCTGTTTCATAATGATTTTCCTGTATCAGTGGACTAGGGAAGAGAACACCTTGTAAAAGTAAAGTCCTTAGTGTATATGTGTTAGAACATTAAGGCATCAAGGCTTTATAAATTGTAATCTCAACAAGAGGAGCATAGGAAGCTGTTTAGATCTGAGGGATCTTGCTGAAGGGAAAAATCTTAGGGCTATGTGAGGACTTGAGTTGTGGTATAGTGCCAATAATTCTGCTTGTGATCTGGAATTGAGCTGCAGCACCTTCTCCTTATTTCAGAAGGCCCCAGTCTAGGTTCAGTGTGTTTGCTACATTGTGGGACTTCTCATATCTGCTTGTATTCCACTGCAATTGAAGCTTTGCACTGTTGATGGCATTCAGACAAATACCTAATCCAGTAGGTGAACGCTAGCAGATGAAATTTGCTATGTAGACAGCTGGGTTTTAAGACAGTGTATGGATGAAGAGGCAACTTTGCTGAACAGCAGCAGAGGTGGTATGAGGAGGGTTGGGTATGCAGCCTGAATAGAGATTCAGTGTGTTCTGAAACTAGAGCAGGAGCCTTGAAGTAAGTAAAATCAGCTGGAAATTACGGAACATATGCAAAAAGCCCCTCATTTTCTGTTTGTTAGTCTTGTTGTATTAATATGGACTCAGTTTCACTACAAATGACATCCAGCATACACATTTGGTAAAATAATCTGTTCACGTATGAAAGCATTTCAGTATTCGTGAAAATTGTTTAAACTGGAAAACCTGGCTGTAGTGGGTAGACTGATTAGCTGTATGTTTCTAACAGAATTTACAGTGAAGGCAGTTCACAAGACATTCTGATCTCTGCCACAAGTTCTGTTTTAATGCATTTGCCAGCTCAAAAGTTAGTATTGCCTCAGTGCGTGTTTTAAAGTTAAACTTCAGATGAGCATTCACTTAAAAGGACTAAGTTTTACTGCTTTGAAAGCAATGGTTTAAATAAAAATAAATACCTTTCCATTTCAGATGAAAGCAGTGGCTGGTATGAAGATGTCTTACCAGGTACAACAGGCAATTAATACCTGCCCAAAAGATCCCGTGCGAGGTTTTAGACACGATGAATCATCCAGTGCATTGTGCTCACACTTATACTCCATGATCCGAGGGAACCGTCAACACAGACGAGCGTTTCTAATTTCTTTACTCAACCTCTTTGATGATACTGCAGTAAGTATCACATTTTCTTCACTTAAAAAGAAATAAAATACAACATCACAAGCTTAAATTCTCCTTTTACAATGTATTTTTATGACATAATTATTGATAACTTTATTTTTCTTCTGTACTTTGTTCTGCTTTGTATTTATCTATATAATATTACCTATATAATAGAATGCATTTGTTACTTTTGGATCATTCTGTACCTTTCTATACTCAGTTTGGACTAATCAGAAATAATGTATCTTCAGGTATGACTAAATTTTGCATATATACATGTTGTTTAGAGTGGGTTTGGGAAAGTACCTAGAATAAAATTTGTGATCATGTTCTTGCTCTAGACAGTTAGGAAGACAGGATGAGTGTATAAATCTAAGATATTTGTATGTGTATTTATGTGTACCTTTTTTTTAACTTCCAGAAAACAGAGGTGAATATGCTCTTGTACATAGCAGACAATCTAGCCTGTTTTCCTTATCAAACACAGGAAGAGCCACTGTTTATAATGCATCATATAGACATTACACTATCAGTTTCTGGTAGCAACCTACTACAGTCATTTAAAGAGGTATGTGCATTTATATTTATTATGGTGGCAACATAAGCTTCTCTATAATTTGGTCAATTTTTCAGTGAATGCAGTACCATTATTATGATATGGACCAGTAACATTACTTTGTAACCAGTAGTTAAAAACAAGCAAGCCTTTCTGTTCTGGTCTACATCTGGTAGACACTAGTTAAAAACATTCCTTACACTGCTGCTTACATTATTAAAAAGGAATGATGAATTTTGAGATCTTAACATCAAATCTATATCATTCCCTGATATGTTTGAGTAATAATTAATTGGAAGCACATGAACCCAGAATCATCATGAAATACTGGTTTACTGTGGTTGTTCATATAATTTTAATAATAAAATCCAATTGGCTGTTTTTTTGTTGTCAAGTAGTTGATCACAGTTTCATGTGTGTCACTTGACACACTCTAAATACAACGTAGCATATAAAAATCTGAATCATGGTATAGTATCTGTTGTTATGGCAATGCACAACCCTATAAGAAAAATGCTGCTTCTTAAAGACTTCACTGTCTTCATTTCCTGGACAGTTTTAACAGTAGAAGGTACAAAGAGTCAGAAAGCAAACCTGTTTCTAGAATGTCCAATCTGACTAGTAAGTGCAAGTCAGAGATCATGCCTGGAAAGTACACTGCTTTGAATTCTCATCCTACCAAAGTTGATTTTTAATCAGCTCAAAAGAGACAGTGCTTTCTTGAGATTGGGGACCAGTGTGTAGCACTCAGCACAGAAAGGATGAGATCCTGCTTAGGACATCTTAAGTTTTGTGTTATGAAACATCATACTCTGTGCAGTAATAAAGCACATGTGAAATTCTGTAGCTCTACAAGTAGTAGAACTGATGATTATTAATACTGTGTATGATCATTTGAGGGTTTCTCTGGGCAGCAGTGTAATTCATGTAATAGAATTTTCAGAGACAAGGATTAAAACCAGCTTGGACTAGTCTGTACCAAAGTACATATGGAAACGTATGTGACACACAGAAATATCCAGGTGAAAGAAAAATGGAATTTTCTTCCTGATTTATTGTATTTGGCCTTCTGCATTTTCTGCATTTTCCTGTCACTGCTAATGAACTTGAGCAGTCTTTTAAGAGTAACATGTCAATGGAGTACTTGTTGCTTCAGTTCCTTCTGTAGCCACCTTGCAAAAAATGTGGCCTTTGGGTCAATTTTTCAGCATCTTTTCATCACAAATAATTTTAATTTTGAATATCAAGTTATAAATTAATAAAATTGTTCAGGGAATTCTTGCTAATTTAAGCCAGTAATGATTTTGGAAAGATTTTTTTAGAAATGTACTTGCTGCTACTTACTCTAATTTTGGAATGTGTGTTAACTTCTCTGTCTTGCAGTCTATGGTGAAAGACAAAAAAAAGGAAAGAAAACCTTCATCAGATGAGGAGACTGAGAGTGACAGTAACAGTGGTAGTGAGAGCGAAAGTGAGGAGGAAGCTTCTAAGCCTCGGAGGTTACGGAAACGAGTAGACTCTGATTCAGATTCCGATGAAGAAAATGATATAAATGCTGTGATGAAATGTTTACCAGAAAATTCAGCTCCTTTAATTGAATTTGCAAATGTCTCCCAAGGCATATTATTACTTTTGATGCTGAAACAGCATTTAAAGAACCTCTGTGGATTCTCTGATAGGTAAGGATATTTAGATAATAGGCCATCTTGTTATCTAACAAGTTCTTTGTAAGGATTAAGTTTGAAAGGTTTTTTTAAAAGTTGATTGTAACTAATTGTTTAAGCAATAGATTTGTGTAAGAGAAAAAACATAAATGTGGCAAGTTGAATGTAATGAAACTTTGGCTTAGAAAAAGCAGTGATTTTGTTTCTTACCAGGATGTCTATTGTATATGGAATGATTAAAATATAACTACTTATATTGAAGATTTTAAAAGCTTTTCCGTGAAATTACTTTGGACTTTCCTTAAAAGCTCTTCCTTTTTTTTTCTTTAAACAGTAAAATTCAGAAATATTCTCCATCTGAATCTGCAAAAGTTTATGATAAAGCGATAAACAGGAAGACAGGAGTGCATTTCCATCCAAAACAAACTCTGGATTTTCTGCGGAGTGATATGGCTAATTCCAAGATCACTGAAGAAGTGAAGAGGAGTATAGTAAAACAGTACTTAGATGTAAGTAAAGTTGCTTTGCAGAAAATCTGAAATCCTTTCAAACTAGGTAAAACAGTATAAACTTGAAAGTAGATGCTGGTATATTGGATAAACATTTCAAAATGTTAAGTTCCTGGTAATCTTACGTGCTATACTGATAACTCACCACTTCCTTTCAGGATGTTTAGCAGGACTATCTTTCAAAGACTTCTAATAAGTTTAAACACAGTGAAAATTAATTTCAACTAAAGGATATTCATCGTTATGGAGTATTTTCTAATTTCTGGTATCCATCTTGTATACCTCTCCCATAATTTGTTCACTTTATCCCTGTTTCCATCATAGGAACAGAGACTAGATCTAGTGTATTTACTCTCCCCCACTCCCCCACCCCCATCCTTAAACATCAGTTAGAGAAAACTTGCAAATTTGGAAACACAGGAAGAAAGCTTTTACATATCTAGTAAAAAAAAGAGAGGAAAGTAAAATGTTTGTAAAACAAAACAAAAGCTATTCAAGTTTGAAGTTGTCTGCCGTTTGTTTCACCCTGGTTTTTCACCTTGCCATTTGTTTTTTATTTAATATAAATGTCTATTTTTAAGTTACAATGTAGACTAATCTGGTTTTTTTAATAGTTCAAACTCCTTATGGAACATTTGGATCCTGATGAAGAGGAAGAAGATGGAGAGGTGTCAGCTAGCACAAATGCTCGGAACAAAGCAATTACCTCGCTGCTTGGAGGAGGCAGCCCTAAAAACAATGCAGCTGAGACAGAGGACGATGAAAGTGATGGGGAGGATAGAGGAGGAGGCACTTCAGGGGTGAGGCGGAGGAGGAGTCAACGTATTTCGCAGCGTATTACGTAAAATGATTTTTATGTGCTTATAAATGTCAGTCTATTATATTAAATGTACACCAAGTAATGTAATCCACATGAAAGAAAGCATTTTGTAGATAGAGATTCTCTACTTAACCGTTTATACAACTTTTGTAGAAAGTTTAACAGAAAAGACAATAAAAAAAAAAACAAACTAGAAAATGAGATTTATCCCGTATAAAAAGTTATTAATTTTCCTTTGGAATGTACTGTGTGTTATCCTTTTTATTGTTGCCAAGTTTTTATGTAGCTTTATGATTCATGTGTATATATAATTTTATATATCAATAAGAGATAAAGACACGGGTACAAATTAAGAGTATGTGGTTTTACAAGGATATGTTAACCCCTTGGCGCTGGCGGTCGCGGTGCGTCTCATTGCCGGCAATGGAATGTGTGCCGGGAAATCCCAACTCCCGGCGTCAAGGGATTAAAAGCAATAAAAGCAATAATTTCACTAAAGTTCTTTTGTGTAACACTTGGTCTTTTTTCCCCCCAATGTTTTAGTCATTGAGAAGGTCAAAACGAAATTCAGACTCTACGGAGTTGGCAGCACAGATGAATGAAAGTGTTGATGTCATGGATGTCATCGCTATTTGCTGTCCAAAGTACAAAGACCGACCACAAATTGCAAGAGTAGTACAGAAAACCAGCAATGGCTTCAGTGTTCAGTGGATGGCAGGCTCCTACAGTGGCTCCTGGACTGAGGCTAAGCGCCGTGATGGCCGCAAACTGGTGCCTTGGGTAGACACTATTAAAGAGTCAGACATTATTTACAAAAAAATTGCTCTAACGAGTGCTAATAAGCTGACTAATAAAGTTGTGCAGACTTTACGATCGCTGTATGCCGCCAAGGATGGAACTTCCAGCTAATGAATTTGTACATGCAGCCAAATTTACAGGAATTGAAATAACAGAAAAACTTGAAATATCAACTTTCTGGCAAAAAAAATCAGTTAAATGAAGAGTAAGAATGGAACCTGGGACGCGGGAAAAAAGAAGGAAATGTTTGGTAAACATTTTTGTGGGAGCTTCCTTCGCTGTTGTGCAGCAGAAACTTCTCAGTTCATTTTTACTCCCACTGTATTATAGTTTAACAAAAAAATTGTTTATATCTTGAAAAAAAAACTTTCTGTTTAAAAAAAATAAACAAGTGAATGTTGGAAATTAGTCTGTTAATGTTCTTAATAAAGTGTTCTTGGAGTTTAACCTAGCAGCGGATGGCTTTCTTTAGCTTAGCCCAGTTTCCAGGGAAGCATTGTTTTTCCAGGCTGTAAAATGGCAGAATCTCCTGGATATATAATTTATTCTGTTGAAGAAAAAAAAAAAAAGAAAAAAGGAAAAAAAAAGCATGCAGTATCTATGACCTATCTGCAGGAGGAGTTTTTGTAAATGTAGATTTTGATGTATTAGGTCACCCTGAAATAATACAAGAAAAGGGATCCCCAGCAAATCTGGTGGAACGAATACTGCAATAAATTTTTTTACTTCTCTTTGTTACTTGTCTGTTTCCATTTGAATTTCTTATTGTAAAGATCTGTTTAAATCCATTTATATTATTTTGCAGTCTTTTATGTAAAATTTACTATATCAGTGGTTTTCAAAACAAGACATAAAATATTGTTTATACAGTTTGTATAGGCTGACTTCTGAATAATTGGTATCTTTTTATTTTTATCCCTTAAAGGGTGTAAACACAAGTTAACTCCAGGGTTTTATTGTATCCTGCAATATTTAGTATTAACTATATGATTTAGCACTGTGCCAAACACATTTTCAAGAGTACATTTTGATATAAAAAGAAACTATAGTTTATTCCTTGTATGCTTCAATTTCTTTCTAATGGTGTCCAAATGGTAATTTATGATAGTTTAAATTTGGGGAAAGCTGAATGACTACTCTGCTTGGGCTAACTGGCCATGTATGCATTTCTCTGGGTTAATATAGAGAGGTTTGTGTCAAGAGGAGATAGCTACCAGTATCTGAGGAGTGAATGGGTATGAGTCTGGGTAATTATGCTACATTCCTTCACAAATGAATTTTTTAAAAAATGTTTGTATATTAGACTATTTTTTTTACTAATTGAAAGATGTTTTCACATTTTGTAGATTGAAAAAATGCTATTGAAAGCTTTCAGAAGCATTTGCTTCAACTGCATTGCCACAGCCTTTCATAAGCAGTTTGCCTTCCTAGAGAGTAAAAAACCAGTGTATTTGCAAACAGAAAAAATCTAAAACAGCTAAATTTTTTAGGGGACTATGAAACTCTGCTGTGTTTTCAAATGTATTTATCTAAAACAGGTGTTCTTAATAAGTAAATCTTTCTATTATGTTTCTTTTCTTTTACAAATTTAATTTATGGTAGGAGGCTGTTTTTATGAAACTAGATTGCAGAATTCTAAGACGTTATTCAATTTGTGAGGAATAGTAACAGCATTCCAAAATATTCTCATGTACAAAAAAACCATTAAACTGAAATTATTAATAACTCCTCAGAATCTAGTTAGTAATTGTTCCTATGGGAAATGCCTTTTTGCTGTTTCACCACTGGAATTCTTCTGAACAGAAGTATTTTACCACCTTTTTGTTTTCACTGTTAATGGTGTTTTCTTCACTGTACAAAAAGCCACCTCTCGGGCTAAGATAGGTATTGTTAAAGTAGGGAGAAGTAGAAAAAGCAGAAGTCACTCTGCAGCTCTGGAAGCAGGACATTTTTGTAGCAAACAAAGGAATACTGTATTTCTCAGGGTCAGGAGCAGATTTTATAGCAGGAAGTTCATATTTTGTGAACAGAGGTGTTGTGTGATGTGCCACATGTTACTACTAGAAAGAGTTGAAAATACTTCACAAGAAAATTCCTGAATGATAAAAACAGGAATTTCATACAGTTGCAGTTTAAAATGAAGTTGTCTGTTAGCTATTTCTGATGCTATTTATATTAAAGTATCTTATTTTTAATAGGTAGTACAAGTATTTCCTTGTACGTAAACAAATTGCTTGCTGGTCATATGGCTTTCCCAATAGCAAAGAAGGGGTTTTATTTCAATTTCTTTGGTATTTATTGGAATAAAATTATCAGAAAGAAATTACAATTAAACAATAGAAGCCTGAAGTCTAATGTTGCCTTAGTTGAGAGTATTTGGACCGTTACTATATTGTATGATATGCCAAAGGGCATGCAAGCTCCTTGATGGGATCTGTGGGCTATAATACACACTTACAAAATTAATTACAGATTATTGAATAAATTGAATAAGATTCTTACTAATTAAAAGTTGAATTTTCCCCTTCTGTACCACCCAGAGTAATACCTGGTTTTGTTTTGCCTATCACAAACATTCAGATTGCTTGCATTCAGAAAAATGTAGTAGCATCCATCTGGGGGAACGCATTCCTGTAGAGCTGTGTGTGACGTGGGCTGATGGTTTTCAGCGGTGTGAAGTAGGAAGCCCAAGGGTGCAGCTGTAATCGGTGCAGTGCTCAGCCTCTGAGTCACAGTCATAGTTTCACCAACGTGAACCACACTATTGGCAACGGCACATACCAAGATAAGGATTTTTCTACATTTAAAAAAAACCAAAAACCAAAAGTTTGGTTTTGTTTTAAGTGCTGCAGTGCAGTAATTGCTACAGTGACAGAATTTTACTCCTTTGGGTTGACATAGCTTTGTAGTATTTTTTCACTGTATGGCTATAGATTTACATACATAACTATAACTATTATTGATTTTTTTTATTCTTCCTGCTTTTTCCCTTTGAGTACAGGTTCTGTACGTGGAAATTTGTTGCGGTAGCTTACCCAACAAAGGGATATTGTCAAGCTTTTAGAATTAACACTAGCCATATTGTACTTTCTAAGAGAACACAGACACTTCCACAATCTAAATAAATAAGAATGAAATCATTATTTTTAATTTTCCACTTCAGTACTGTAAAATTGCAGAATAATTCTTGAGTATTTTCATTATCTGCAGCTATAAAAATATCACAGTAATTTTTGACAAAACTTTAATTATAAATAAGTATTTTTTTAAATGATTCAGTAATGCCCTTTTGTATTTTTTTGAGGTTCCTTATTGCTTATATTAACAACTCTAACATGTATAAAGGTAGGCATGGGCAATATTCAGCATAAGTATTTTAGTGACGCGTGGCCATTAAAAAAGCTATTTAAAATTTTAAAATTTGAGTCAAACTTTAGCCTTTGTTTTGCTGTTGTGGTGTCACTAGTGAGAATATTGTTTCCGTGCAATAATTAGGTTGTGCTAAACAGTAGCTCTAACATGAAATACCTTGTAGCACTGAAATAGTCCTTAAATGTGTTTGTGGCTCATGACAAAACAAGTTTGTAATCAAATCTGACTCATCTGGTGCTAGTTAAACAGCAGGATGTTCTGCCGAAATGCAGGTGTTAATAATGTTCCAGGGTAATGAACAGACCAGTTCCACTGGCCCTTAGTGTAACTTACTGTTTTCACTCCGAGCCCCAGCCAGATACTAATGGAGCTGAATTCAAACGAACACCTAAGGCTTTTGTTACGTGCCCCGCAGTCCAGAGTCTCGTGCCCTAGACATAGCGAGAGCCTGAGGCACAAGTCCTACATCCTAGTTTGCTTCCACTCACCAAAGAGCCACAGCATAATCATACAAGCGTTTCCATATCCCTCCGAGAATTTGTCATCTTATCATTAAAAGTACTGAGTTGTAATGGGTGAGTTCTTAATGTAAGTAGTGAGTTTTCAGATTTCATGGTTCCTTGACTAAATATTAAAGTGTTATTGTTATATACAAATAAATTCATAGTATTTTCATATCTCATTTATTTAAAATAAATGTTTTAACAGCTCAGTTTGGACCCTTCCAAAATGAAACTTGCAAGTTTTTAATCATAGAATGCGTATACACTTTGTCGATCCCTTTCTCATTGTGCTTACAACACTCAAATTTTGCCTGGGGCATGTGTAAGGCATCCAGGGAATCCATTTTTTGATTACTCTGAGAGAATTCTTGCCAGTCTATGTTCTACCCATCAGACATAACTGCATCGTTTCTAGCTTTTACATGATTCAGATGCAGTTTCCCACCTAATTTTGGAGTTCCCTGTACTAGAAAGGAGTAGTTTTCATTGTCATGCATGCAACTGCATACACTGCTTGCAGCTACCAGAGCTGTTAAGTGTCTCCTCCAAATATCCTCCTCAAAAAAATCCTTAGCCTGAGGGGTGGTTCTGGGCGAGCCAAGGGGTGGGAGGGGGTGTTTACCCTGTGTGGGACAGGACAGCGTGGGACAGCGCTAGCGCAGGCAACCGAACACGGGCGTGCTGGTCATTCAAGCGTGTGGCGTGCATTTTAGTGGTCATCTGTCCGGGCAAGGGAGTCTGTGACACGACATTGGCAAAAGTGGATCACCAAGTAACTGACTGTCCCAGTTACAGTTGGTGACACAGGGTGGCAAGTATTTCTCCTTGCTTCAGTGACTAAAGAAATCTGTTGTGACTTCAAAAGAGCTTTCCTCCATCACTGTACTTAGTGCAGCCATGTTGATAGGCTCGTATTTCTGTTTTGAAAACAAGTATCCTGCTTCCTAAAAGCTAGAATGACGATTTAGCTGATTTCCACCCCCAAATCCCCAGGGGACTGACTATTAAACAGGATTACTACTTCTGTAATGTAGCCTCAGCCTTTTGGAAGCTGTAGTTACAAGCACTGAACCATGCTGTGTGGGGCACCGCTTCAACTGCTGGCTTGGGCTGTAAACCTCACTTACCCAACACCATTTTTTGTCAATCGGCTCATTTTCAATGCACTTTCTCCTTTCCCTTCTCCCCAAATAGCTTCTGAATTTGTTTTATCTATCCCTTATTTGCAGTTCTCTTCCCAACCATAGAGGGCTACAAAATTTATTGGAAACAGCACAAGTCTGTACTACAGTTGATTTATTTTTGAGAAACCATACAGGGGATCATCTGCTTCTCATTTTGACTTTACAAGCACAGACTGAAAACTTTACCCTTTCTTTGGGCAAAAGCCTTCGATCTGTCTCTTATTTTACGTGCTTAGTTCTCTTAGGGTTTATGCTTGTACAGAAATAATACAGAACCTGAACTGCCCTTCAATTCCCATAAGCCAGAAATACATACGCAGAGGAGAAATTCAGTGGGTTTGTGCTTCCTGCTTAGACTAAATGCGCTCTGTGGGCACAGGCAAACAAAGTGTAATGGTTGAGAAAATCCATTCATTTCAGAATCATGAGAGCTTTTTTGATTCTGAACAGTCCCATTTGGAGACAGATTTTCAAATTCAAGGTCAGCCTTGAACTCATTTCTGATGCATCCCGGCAGTTCTGAACAGTTCTGCTTCATCTCCACATACAAATCTGCAGGTCAGATTCACGTAATACTAAGTTCTCTGTGATTTGGATCACTCCTCATAAATTCTTTTTATTTGCTGTCCAAAAGTACTGGTTGAAAAAAAATTATGATGCACATAGTAGGGTTTTCTAAAAAAAATCCAATAGCTAATAGAGATTGTATAAAATTCTCAGTTCTGACCAGCTAAGTAGCAGGTGGGAAAACTCAGATTTTTTTAACAAAAAGTTATTTTAGAACTCAATTTGTCAAAATCAGCATCTGTGATATCTTGATTAAACTTTGAGGAGGTAGGAAGCCCAAAACACAACTACCTTGCCTTCTATGTATGTTCCCCGTGAAATATACCTATTTCTCTTTCTTTACTGAGGCAGTATTTTTGGAAAGAAAACATAGATGCCAGCCTTGTATATCTTAAGCTGTCTTTTCACATAATTTGACATCTCTTTAGTAGACCCTTAGTTTAAATATCTCAGCCAGAGCTCTGACAGAGAGACTGACTTCTGCTGAAGTTCTGTATCTAAATGCAGCCAATGGCAGCCAGTGGTAAGTCCCATTTTCTTTATTACTCTCTGAGTCCCTTTTAGTAATCAAGATTTCATATTAAAGAATAAAGATTGTCAAAGTAGTATCTTACTTTTGTAACTTTGTCTTTTTCCTCTTCCTATTTTAGTTCTTTTATTTTCTTGGAGTTTTTCACTTGGTGGTGGGTGGTGTTTTCAATATCTCTTTTTGGGTTTTGGATTGTAGGGGTTTTTTTGTTTTGCCTTTGTTTTGTTTTTATTCTTTTTAAACTTCCTGGAAGGAAAGTTTTTTTTCTGGAAGAAGTTAGTTTGGGGTTTTTTTAAGCTTTCTGACTGAAGCTACCAAAGAAATCAAGGATTAAAACATATATTAAGATGTAAAATGCATGAAAATGAAGTACAAAACACGGAAAAAATTGCTTCAAACAGTCATTCTTATAAAAAGGATATCTAAATTCATCTTTCTAAGTCTATATATATGATTTAACCCAATAAAATAATCTTATGCTTAAAGCTGTGAAACTTCAGTATCTTTCAGTCAGAAGGAAATGTCTCGCTACTAGACTGCTAAATTAAATTCAGGTTTCTTCGGGTGGGACTCCAAAAAAGTGTTAACTGTGCTTAAGGAAAAAGAAAATTGCTCTAGCTTGTCCCAGTTGAGCTGTTCTAAAAATTCAACCGTTCTTTTTAAAACACTTTTCCTCCATTTCTCATTTTTCTATTAGCTTATTCTAAGTAAGTATGCATGAGATTATATATATATATTTTTTTTTTCTATTTCCCACATTTTCCTTCTCTGTCTTTCCATATGTATTTTCTTAACTAATTATGTCCATCTTTCTGCAGTGATCTGTTTCATAACACACTCTAATTGGCTTCTGTGCAGAGCCTTTTGCTTAACAAGCAAACAGATAAATCAGAATTTCTCTTGTGAAAACAGGACTCTGCTAGTATTAATTTTTCCCTCCCTGCCTCCCTTCCTCTGCATCTCTCTTCAGCAGACACTTGGAAAACAGGTGGATGCCACCTTCGCAGAGTACAGTAACACTGAAGTTGGAGTTAGCCCTTCAGTCCAAGGCTCAGCCAACTGCAAGCCGTCGCACGGCATGCTCTGCTCTTCTTTTCACAGATGGACAATGTCTCTGTTAATTTTCCTGGTAGGACCAATGGGATACTTTTGCTCTTACCGAGGATTGGACTGTTGCTGGTGGTGGCTTTGCCAGAAGTAAGTGTTCCTATTTTGCTTTCCTCAAGTAGTCAGAGCCAGTACACTACCTTTGCCAAGTCTTTCAGAGACCTTCCAAAACTTACTTGCTAGTTTTCCTGCTGTAAGTCAGAAGAGGAAGAGGTGTTCCCAATCACCTCAGCATGCTGCTATGTTCCTACTAATTCTGGACCTCGCTTTGCTCATGGGATACCAGAGGGAAATCTGATTACATCAGCATTGCTCAAAAAAAAAAAAAAGGAATAACTTCAACTGGTTCACAAGAGAGTATTTCTACAGATAAGGATTTTTTCATAGAGAGTATTGTTTGCTCCTAAGACACTAGAACCTTTTTTGAAGAGAATTTTTTTTTGACCTGCCTCCTGTGAAATCATCACCTACTGTTCCCTCCCAGCTGTTACATTCTCAGAAGAGAACGATCAACAGAATATCGAAATACTCCAACACAGCATCCAACCTGTTTGTATGTGTTAAAACTGCTCCTCTTGGACTCAAAAGGGTGTCTTGGACTTGCATCACTCTGCTGTGTCCATGTTGAGTTGAAATCCATTCTCATGATTGATAGACTGTTATCTCAGACATCAGGAAGGCCAGTGTAGCCACCTACCCTGAGTTAAGGATTTTAAGGCAATACTACACTTTTTCATTAGCAGAGCATTGCTGAGGTGGCTGCACCTTTTTTTGTTAAGTAAAAATAGCCTGTTTCCATCACACTATTATTTGCTGCTGATGCAGTTCTTGAGACGTTGAAGAGTCTTCACTGAAGGTGTGGAAATTGCGAATGCCAATATTGTTAGAATAAATACCAGTTTCCTTATACCAGGAGCCAAAATCAGCCAGTACATCTTGTTTTAAAACAACGAACCTTTTCTGTCAACAGCCTGGACAACGGAAGGATGCTTTCCACACTTCTCAAGATTCCAGCCTGCTCTAATTTACATGCCTCTCTGTCCGTGTATCACTGGGACATGTTTTAGTTCCCTCAAAGTTCCTCAGTGACCTGTGGAAATTCATGGCTGGCGAAGATCGACTGAGCCGCATTTTGGAGAAAAGTGCTTCTGTTCAGAGCAGCACAACATTGAATTGTTTTGCATTCAATGAAATAGAAATGAAAAGTCACTACTATGAAAACAAAACAACAACAAAAAGGCTACGCTTTTCAGATATTTTGGAAAAGCTATGTGTCTCATAGCATAAGAGATAAATTCATACATCTTTTTTTCATCAGCTCCCAGTGATGAAAGGGCCTTTTGCTGCAGAAGGTAAAATACCACGCAGTTTTCTCCCTCAACTGGGAGGGAGACTCAACTCCTTTGCTGGCTGTTTACTGTTAAAAATGCAACTTTGGGAGACTGAAAAATTATCATGTCTTTCATCTACAGCTTTTTTCAGGTATGGCCTATGAACCAATACATTGTTAGCTATCATCTGAAGAACTGCTGTGAGAGATTGCTATTTCATGAGCACTAAAACTTTTGGATTAATCAGAGTCATTTATGGGGAGGGACTAATGTCTTATTATTTCTTAAAGAAACAAGCAACTTATTTGAGAACCTACTGACTTTTTTCCAATAGCAAGATAATTTTGAAAAAAGTAAAAAATAGAATCATAGAATCATTTAGGTTGGAAAAGACCTTCAAGATCATTGAGTCCAACCATCAACCATGACCAATAAAGCATGTCCTGAAGTACCCCATCTACTCGCTTTTTGAACACCTCCAGGGATGGTGACTCAACCACTTCCCTGGGCAGCCTGCTCCAATGTCTGACAACCCTCTCAGTAAATAAATTTTTCGTAATATCCAATCTAAACCTCCCCTGCCACAACTTGAGGCTATTTACTCTTGTCCTATCTCCAGCCACCTGACAGAAGAGACCAGCACCCACCTCACTACAACCCCCCTTTCAGGCAGTTGTAGGGAGCGATAAGGTCTCCCCTCAGCCTCCTCTTCTCCAGACTAAACAGCCCCAGCTCCCTCAGCTGCTCCTCACAAGACTTGTGCTCCAGGCCCCTCACCAGCTTGGTTGCTTTTCTTTGGACGTGCTCAAGGACCTCAGTATCTTTCCTGCAGTGAGGGGCCCAAAACTGAACACAGGACTCGAGGTGCGGCCTCACTAGTGCCCAGTACAGGGGAACAACCACCTCCCTGCTCCTGCTGGCCACACTATTTCTCATACAGGCCAGGGTGCCGTTGGCTCATATTCAACCAGCACCCCCAGGTCTTTCTCTGCCTGGCAGCTTTCCAGCCACTCTTCCCCAAGCCTGTAGCGCTGCATGGGGTGGTTGTGACCCAAGTGCAGGACCCAGCACTTGGCCTTGTTGAACCTCATACAATTGGCCTCAGCCCATCGATCCAGCCTGTCCAGATCCCTCTGTAGACCCTTCCTACCCTCGAGCAGATCAACCCTCCCTCCAAACTTGGTGTCATCTGCAAACTTACTGAGGGTGCACTTGATCCCCTCGTCCGGATCACTGATAAAGATATTAAAGAGAACTGGGCCCAACACCGAGCCCTGAGGAACACCACTTGTGACCTGCCGCCAACTGGATTTAACTCTGTTCACCACAACCCTCTGGGCTCGTCCATCCAGCCAGTTTTTTACCCAGCGAAGAGTACACTTGTCCAAGCCATGAGCTGCCAGCTTCTCAAGGAGTATGCCATGAGAGACAGTGTCAAAGGCCTTGCTGTAGCCAAGGTAGACAACATCCACAGCATAACAGAATAAACAATCCAAAGCCCGAGTTGCGTGAAATCACCTCATCTCAGTGTCTACCTAGTGAGTGGAAGTCTGGCGACAGACCATGTGGCATGTTACACCCATGTGTAAGGACGTCTTAGTTCAAGGGTTGTTGTGTTTGAAACTGCTTTCAGCTTACCTGGAAGACTTTCCATTTGCAGCCCTTTCTTCATTCTAGCAAAGTGGTGCTGAAATTGTTGTGACTATATCAGCTGTTGCACAAGCAATTGGAGCTAATGAAAGACAAGTTGTGTATTTTCTTGATACAACAGAACCCTTCACTACTTGGAAGGAACAGCTCTGCTTCCCTCCCACTTGAAAAAAAAAAAGATCAACCACTTTTATTTGGTGCAACATACACTGATATGGCCATGCAATTTCTAAAGTATTGATTTCATGATTACTTAACAGCAAATTTTAACACAGGGCTCACCTGGGGTATAGTGGGGATTTCTCTTGGCTGAAGTGAGATGTACCCCCCCAGTGAACACAACTGGCAAACTGGTAACAATGGACGAGAAGAAGGCTAAGGTACTCAACTTTTTTGCCTCAGTCTTCACTAGCAATCTCTCTTCCCACACCTCTCGAGTGGATGGGCCCCAAGGCAGGGACTGGGGGAGCAAAGTCCCTCCACTGTAAAAGATGATCAGGATTGAGACCACCTGAGGAACCTGAACATACTGAAGTCTATAGGACATGACGAGATGCATCCTAGAGGCCTGAAGGAATCGCTGATGTAGTTGCCAAGCCATTCTCCATCATATTTGAAAAGTCACAGCAGTTAAGTGAAGTCCCTGGAGACTGGAAATAGGGAAACATTGCACCCATTTTTACACAGGTTAGAAAGGAGGACCCTGGGAAGTACCGACCTGTCAGCCTCCCCTCTGAGCCTGGGAAGATCATGGAACAGGTCCTCCCAGAAGCTATGCTAAGGCACATGGAGGACAGGGAGGTGATTCGAGACAGCCAGCATGGCTTCACCAAGGGCAAGTCCTGCCTGACCAACCTAGTGGCCCTCTCTGATGGAGTGGCTACACCAGTGGACGGGGAAGAGCTATGGATGTCATCTATCTGGACTTCTGTAAAAGACCTTTAACACAGTCCCCCACAACATCCTTCTCTTTAAATTGGAGAGATATGGATCTGATGGATGGACTGTTTGGTGGAGAAGGAATTGGCTGGATGGTTGCATCCAGAGAGTAGTTGTCAGGTGTCCAGATGGAGGTCCGTGACGAGTAGTATCCCTCAGGGGTCTGTACTGGGACAGTACTGTTTAATATCTTCATCAATGACACAGGCAGTAGGATCAAGTGCACCCTCAGCAAATTTGCAGTGACACCAACCTGAGGGACTGGATGCCACCCAGAGGGACCTGGACAAGCTCAAGAAGTGGGCCCATGTGAACATCATGAGGTTCAACGAGGCCAAGTGCAGGGTCCTGCACCTGGGTTGGGGCAACCCCCAGTATCAATACAGGCTGGGGGATGAAGGGATTGAGAGCAGCCCTGTGGAGAAGGACTTGGGGGTACTGGTGGATGAAAAACTAGACGTGACCCAGCCATGTACGCTTGCAGCCTAGAAAGCCAACTGTATTCTGGGCTGCATCAAAAGAAGCATGACCAGCAGGTCAAGGGAGGTGATTCTGCCCCTCTACTCTGGTGAGACCCCACCTGCAGTACTGCGTTCAGCTCTGGTGCCCCCAACATAAGAGGGACATGGACCTGTTGGAGTGAGTCCAGAAGGGCCTGGAAGATTGCCAGGGGGCTGGAGCACCTCTCCTATGAAGACAGGCTGAGAGAATTGGAGTAAGGTGATTTCATACAACTTGGGCTCTGTCTTGTTTATTCTGTTATTTACTTTCTTCAAAATGATCTTGCTATTGGAAAAAAGTCAATAGATTCTCAAACCAGTTGCTTGTTTCTTTAAAGGGGGCCTAAGAGAAAGCTGGAGAGGGACTTTTTACAAGGGCAGATAGTGATAGGACAAGGGGTAATGGCTTTAAACTGAAAGAGGGTAGATTTAGGTCAGATATAAGGAAGAAAGTTCTTAAAATGAAGGTGGTCAAACACTGGAACAGCTTGCCCAGAGACGTGGTAGATGCCCCATCCCAGGAAGCACTCAAGGTCAGGTTGGATGGGGCACTATCTGAGCAACCTGGTCTAGTTGAAGACATCCCTGCTCATTGCAAGGGGGGGTTGGACTAGATGACATTTAAAGGTCCCTTCCAACTCAAACCATTCTATGATTCTACTCTATTATCTGAAGAGGTAAGAGCCTCATGAGAGGCTATGACAAAAAAAAAAAAAAAAAAAAAAAAAAAGATGGCAAATGTGAGGCAGACTTCAAAACAAAATTAGCAGAAAGAAAGTGAACTGGATAAAGAAGGAAAATGGTATTTACCAACTTCCTCACTTTCCAAAGTTTCAGCTTCTGTAGTTTGGTGTTTGTGGAGAATCTTAAGCCTTCAAATTTGAATATGAGCATTAACTTCTACTTCAATTCTGCAAGGGAAACTTTGATCCTGAAAAGTTAGTAATAAGGCAAATAAATTGTAAAAGAGGTGGGATTTGTAAATATGTGTGCAGTTGCATTTTGACCAGAAATCTTTACTGAGGCATTAGAGAAAAAAATATTTTGAAATTTGTTTCTAAAAGCATGCAATGTTTTTAGGAATTAATTTAACAGGTTTTGACATATTTGATCCTCACAGCTTTCATGACAGCAGGCACTTCTGGAGGCATTTCTTAATGTGCATTTGAAAATTTCATTTAGAGACTGGCAGAGATAAAAGCATTATCTGCTCCTCTCAGAAGACACACTAAAAGGTTTCATCTCTGGCCCCAAAAAGAAAAGCATCTTAGAAGAGAAAGCACAACAAAACTTCTCTTGAGTCTGTGGAAGCAGCAGGGTTAAGAGACAGCTTTCGATGATCCTATTCCCACCTGTCAGAGTGCTTTTTCCTACTGCTGTGACTTCACAGGTGCAGCTCTGCCCAGGCACCTGCTTCCATCACATTGCAGGCAAAGACTAGGTTTAGCACTGACCTCCTGGCTGCGAGGTCTTCAAACTGCCTCCCTGCCCTTGTGCTAGTGCTCTGTGATGCTGTGGATCAGCAGACAGGTAAGAAAGGATTTCCTTTACCACTGTTAAAATGAAATGAACTGCTCATTTGAATTTTTTCTTCCTTTAGCACCACGAGATGCATTGCTTGAAGAAAGTGGATGAGCCATCTTACTCCCGCAACCCCTCGGTAAGGAATGACCTTTACTTTCATTTATATCTGAGTGCTGCACTGCCACAAACAATATTAAGGAATAAGCTACTTGATGAAAGACTGTAAAGGTTCTTCAAACATCCTTATGAACAGCATTCTTATGCCTTGTTTCTGCACCTCCCTCCCCCCCCCAACTTATCTGAACATTTTCATCTTCAGACATCTACTGTTAAGGTCTGAATTCTTTACAAACAAGTAAAACCCCTTTAGGGGAGCAGGTACTGTCTTGGTAGCCTGTATAACTCAACTGCTAGGAAGCTACTGCATTTGTTATCTCCAATCTTGTCTGGAGATTAAATTATTATATTTAATAAGTTTGCACATCGCAGCATATCCATTAACATTTAATGACTGTGATGCTGCAACTATCGCCCAAAACAAACGCTGAGTCTGATACAGCTTTCACAAGCCTTTTAGGACAAGTCACTGTCTTGTCCTTGACTGCTTGCTCTTCCTTCTCACAGCTGGCTGTGATCATAAGACTTTCATACTTGGCTGAACCAGGATTTTTCAGATTTTTTTCCACCAGGAAAAGAAGACATTTAACTGATGATTTCTTTGATGCCACTCTGGAGAAAGACAGTTTTGAGACTTTGAGTGAAGTCACAGTTTCACGCTTCCGACTGGCTCTGAAGGTACTTGCCCTTTTCATTTGGAGATGATGACTCCCAGCACCGAATTTTGCACTCTGGCCACTCCTGTAGGACAAGCTGATGCTGATTCTGAGGGCTGCTAAAAAATACACAGCCAGTTTTGATATTCTGAGCCTACAGAAGTTGTCAATTCTACCCTGATACATATGTAATCCTGTAACTGGCTTTCTTTGAACCCCATTTCTTGATTGCCAAGATGCAGCTTCACTCAGAAACATGCAATATTTATTATTTTTTTTTACACTAAGTATTGGGTGACAGTTATTAACCACTGGAAATTAACACACTTTTGACTTCCATTAAATATTCAAATTTCTTCACTACAAAAATAAAAACTACTGCTGTTGGGAAAGAGTCACCACAGCTGCATCTGTTCCACCTACCACAACTAGCTGATGGCCACTGAACATAAGGGAAATTTTTCTACAAACATCTGGGGGATGCTAGAAGACCTCTAACACAACAGCATTATACAGATGAACAGTGACATTTTTCTTTATGTCAGTAAGTACTTGTCCTTAATGTCTTATACTGTTGTCTGATTTTCCTAACAAAAGTCTGTATTTCATTTATTGCTGCCTGACTATTTGTACCTCTGTCTATCAATCATTCAAACTCTTTTTAAGATTTCTCTAAACTATTGTAAAAGTAAGCTGGGTTTAAAATACTAGGGTAGTGCACATGCACATGTACAGTCATAGTGGTACCCAGCAATAAGTGTACTCTCTGTGTAAATCGCTTTACAGCAGAAACTAATACACTCACTTCTATTAAATCAGTTTATCACAATTGTTAAGTTACAAAAATAACTTCATCCATAACGATGTTAAATATTAAATACAAAGGTAAAACAGTTGTGCAGTGCATGTATATGTATGTACGTTTTTATGTAAAGCAGCTGACCCAGAAGCTCTTGCTTAAGACTGTTGGTCTGCATTTACCAACTATATTTAGTTCTTGTTGACTTGAAGACATACGGAAAGCAAACTACATGTTAAGGAGTTGAATTTCATCTAGCCAAGACTGCAAGCAGTGAGAGTTTCTGTGCTGCTTAAGAAGAAAACCAATGCAAGCCTCATTCCATTTTAAGTAGAACAATGATTATTTTAAAAAATGAATCCAAACACCAGCAACTGTTTGGAAGTGCACAGCAGCTGAGAAATCTTGTTCACATGTCTTCCACATCTGCTACCATAGCCTCAATTGCATTCCAGTCCAGTTTGCTGAGGATACTTCCTGTGCTTTCAGAAACGCCATCAGTGTCGATAATGCCGAGAGGAGAGAAACTCACAGGATGCAGTGCAGATGCCTGCTGGAGGAAAAGATGAGCTGAATCAGTGCTTATCATTCATGGACGAGACCTCTGTGTAGCCAGTAGCAATGATTCCATTCTTTTCAAACATGTCCTTATCAAGTTATGTATCTGATTACTCTGCAATAAATGCAATTTATTTTCCTGCTTACGCACTGCCACTAGTGTCTGTTGCCTGGACAGACAATGTGCGCATGCAGTTGTTATAAAGAATATTCATTTTCAAGGCCCACAAGAATGATTTTGCTTGTAAAGACAAAATGCTACTCTGTTGAATCACCATCATTTATGTCCCTCTGCATCTATCCCACCCACACATTTTGAATGGAGAACCATGTTTTAAAAAAAGCAGAAGTAAACAAAGCATTAAGTGGCAGGTATCAAATCATTCCTAGAATAAGTAGACATCCTACCTGAAACAAGGAGTCATGAGTATCTTGAAGTATTCTTTGGATATCATCCGGCACAGTCCAAGGACTTACTATGTCTCGATCAGACTCTTGATCAACATCTTCTGTCTGAACTGCAGTGGCAACATGTGGAAGCTTTTGTTCTGATGTTCTGCTGACTCTATACTCAGCGGCTGAGGAGAAAAGAAGCCAACCATAGCACTGTAATATTTCTTCCTGTTTATTTCTGATGTCTTGGAACTTCTCCAAGAGCAGAGGCTCCAAGTTCTAAGAACTGAAAGCTGTGTGTAAACACATGTAAAAAGACCATGACCTGTTATCTTGAACTGATGTGGGGTAACGGTGAGAAAATGCTGCTGGTCCCTTCCCCTTCCAGCCTCACGCTCTGAACTGTCTTCCCAGGACAGACCATGAAGTGGAATAGGACTATGCATGGTGCCTACAGCATCCAGGTCCTGTAGTGCAGTCCTCAAAAAGGGACATTGCTACATTATTTGGTAGAACTACATAAATCCTGGATTTGTGCCTCTTAGAAGACATAGAACTTTAGCGAAACCCTTAGCAGTGATGGGATACAATGGAGAAACAGATACAAGAAGGTGATATGAAATCAGGGAAAGATCAAACTGTATTTGGCGTTTAAAAAGAGAATGTATGGGAAGGAGGAAGAGAACGACTTTCCACATGGACAGAGGTGAGTGAGTGATTCAGGAAAAACACCCATCTGCTTACTACTGTTTCTGTCCCTTTCCTGCACTGCCAACTCAAATAAATTGTCATTTGACTAGCCAAAAGAGATCTCTATTATGCCACTAGTATAATTCTGGTGTAAGGGAGAATGGAATCAACCCACAGTATTTCCTAAGTTTCACACTGATTCTCTCCTCAACCTTTTCCTGTCTGATCAGAAATTCTGCACTGTAATCAAGTCCTGCATCTGTTAAAGAATTTGATTAGGAAGAAACATTTATGTGAGGAAACTTAAGTGGATCCAGACCTACACAGATAGGCATAGGGAAAAAGAATCACTAAAAGCCTAAATTTTTTTTAAAACAAGTTCAGTCTTAAATTTTTCCACTCTAACATTATGACAAAATAATATCTTAAATAACTACTGTACAGAGGGAATAACAAAGACAATTCCTACTTTAAAGAGCTCAGAAAGTAAGCAGGATAGAAAGGTAAGGGAGAGGCACAATGCTTGTGTACTGCACTGCTAACTAACTCTCTCTCTGTGGGTTTCAGCTGAAAGACAGACTCAAGACCTCTGTCCCTCATGACTTCATAATGACTGTTTGAGGAAAACACTGAAATCCAGCACATTTGCTTCAGTAATCTTGCAACTGCCATCTGGCTAAAACCATTCAGGAGGTAAACAGAGGTGATTGATTAAAATATTTCATAAGTTTCTAATGAAAAGGATTTTTATGGGGGGGAAAAAAAGATTTTTATTCTTCTAAACTAAAGCTGTATCTAAGGCCCATGTTGCATAAAGTCTACCCAGCATGTACCCTGAAATGTGTCCTCTGGGTCTTATTTCTCCCCTGTGTTATGTAGCTGAACAGCACTATGTCATTGCTCTTAATAACTTACAGTGTCTAGAACTAACAGGACAGTTTGCAGCATTTCTAATTCTTCCCCTGGAAGTATTCTTCTGTAGGAGCATACAAGCATTTCCTGGAAAGACAAAGAAAGCATTTCCTCTGTCAGGTGCAGTAGATCAAAACTACTCAAAAGATGCTTCAAAATTTTCATGTATGAGCTTGCTTCCTGGATTACACAGTAGTCTTGATATGGCAAATTAAGCTACTTTGGATTTAAAAAGAAATTATAACGAGATGTAACTCTCATCATTTAACAGGCCAATGGCAGCACAGCTGCAAAAGCCTCAGGACAGGAAACCTCCAGGATTATAAATCTGGCTTTCTACATAGGTATTAAAGCTTTTCCCTCCCAAAATCTGGTAATAACTTCAAGATTATCTTCAGTATGTGCCTTCATTAAGAAAATTCTGTTCTTACCCCTGGACTGTGTTAAACCAAGAGTTGGGGTGAAATGATGTACTTTTTGACCAAAGCTGGGTTTGGCAGCAATTCTGCTCCTTTCTGACACAACAGGACTGTTCAGATGCCCTCTACAACAAGAAAAAAGAACACAAAACAACAAAGCCCCAAAACTTACCACTGTCTACTACATACCATTCCTCAACACAACTTAGATCTAACAGGGGTTATTCAGATGAGGCAAGAAGGCCACAGAAATCACCTTCAGCCCACTTAGCTGAGGATCAGCATCACACACTGGTTGTGGGAACAATACACCTCACCAGAAACAGAACTGCTAGCAATCACAGTGAAGACATATCAAATTGGCTTTGCAAACAGCCAGTTTAGGTCCAACAAAACTTATTAGTTAGAAGTTACTACCACTCCTAAGGTGGCTTCCTGCATGACATTTCTTCGTGCTTCTGATTCTGGCAGGGCTGATGTACTTAAACCGCCCTTGGACACCACCAGCAGGCTCTATACAGCACTGACTACATTCAGTTTAATGCTCTATTCTGGAACTTTACCTATTAAAAAGAGATGCAGAAATATTTAAGTCTGGTACTTACAGGATTATATGAAGTACACAGTTCCTCCTATTATTGTGGAAAAACTTAAAATTTTATGTAGAAGAAGAAAAGTATACTGCAATATACACCTGGATTACATATACACACATGTGACATTAATGCCATCAAGCAGAATAAATTTACAGGTTTATAATTCTCAAATACCATCATCTCCTCAAAAGGCAATAAACACCAAAGTGCAAAAGAAAGAACAAATAAAATCCTATTTAATGAAAAAAATTAGAAAGGAATAGAGTAAATCTAGAGTTTGCTGACCTCAAATTTAAGTCATCTATATGCATTTTTATACCACCTAAGTAGTGGTATACTACTTTTATGCCACATAAGTAGTATTTTTATTTGCTTCTTGCTTGTTACTAGATACTCTTCAGATCATTGACTATGTTGCTGGCTATAGTCCAGTGTAATTGCAGTCAAATGGAATGGATTAGGACATTGATTACAGCTCCGACTCTAGAGTTGGCTTATTCTGTGCTCCGAAAGACATTTTTAAGGCTCCCTCCAAGATTTGCACTAGTGGTTTTAAGAAGATTGGTACAGGAACTTAAGACTCTTCTGATCTAGACAGAGAGTATCCTTGATTCTGCCAGAATATAAAGCTTCTCTCAAGCTAATCCTATACCAACTAGCTACAAATTGCAGACAAATTTAAAGTGTGGTAAAGACAACAGTTCATCAGAGCAGGTTTAATGCTTGAAGTTGTTACCCTTTAGTAGATGACATATGCCGCCTTCTGTACTCTTGAGGTAATCTTGTCCTGGACAATGGTCTATGTTCACTTGCAGGTAACACCACTGTTTCAGATAACATTTCATTCATCAGAGAAAGTGCTTGTGATATTCTCATACTGTGATGTTCAGATAACAGGGCTCTATGGAGAAATAATATTACATGTTAACTCATGCTATCACTCATTTAATTGCAGCTGGCTTGAGTCTTGTAAGGCTACAGGGTAACCAGAAGAGAATGTAGTTTTTCAATTTCAGAGAAAATATACTGAGCCTTTTAACATCATTAGCAAAAAGCTAAAATATTTATTAACAATGGGTTTGACAGAATGCATGAATCAATGCTGGGGGAAAAAAAGAAAAGAAAAATTATATTTGGAAACTGAAAAATACAGTCAAATGATGAAACATGTTCAGAGTTTTCCTAAATGGTAAAGCAAACATGAACAATTTACGCTTTTTGTTGAAATGCCATTCATATCTGAAGTCTCATTGACAAGACAGTTAAAACTACCTCTTCCTTAAGACTGGAAGATTCATATATAAATAAGAATACCACAAGTTACATTTATAGCAACTTACTTGTCTTTTTCTTCTTTCTTCTTCTGGAAAAATTTAATATCCTTTGAAGTAAGACGACAATGCTGTGCAAGAACGTATAATAATCATTAACTTATTCTATATTGTGGTGTCATTCCAGTCTCTCACTCTTAAAAGGTAGACCTATTTGACTGTGAAGTTACTATTTTATACACTCCCCAGAATGAAAAACAGTATGAAAGCATATCACCTCACCAGCAAATTCAGAGATTGTCTCTGTAAGCATCCAGTCTCTAAAAATACACTGAAAGCTTGCAGTCACACCGTCAACCGTAGCTCATGTGCTTAAAATATAAACATTCCTAAGGAGATGTCTTCACTGTCAAGCTCTAAGTTTCAAATGGCCTCACTTTCAGTTTCCTAAAAATCAGTGATGCTCCTAACAATAACTAATCTAAAAAACAGGGCAAGGTTGCACTTTGACCTGTTTGCTAGAGTACAATTTTCATTTTTTAAATGCTTTCTTCTAAAAAAACCCAAACAACCCACCAAAAGTTGAGAATCCCTCCATCTAATGATTTCAGGAGAAAGGCCTACAACAAAAACATCTAGTATATGTTTATGGGTTGGCAACACAGAAGAGGGAGAGAAGCTGGACCCTTTTTTCCTGAATCATTTCTCTCTACAGACGTAGAAAAGAGCAGCTGGGTTCAACTCTGAAAGACTGTTTAAAACCAGGGGAAATAACGTCTGTCATAGATGAAATCTGTTAGTCTTTCTAAAAGTAAATACAATTCAATTATTTAGTAACGGGAATTTGCTGCTTAGGAGTTAAAACCAGTAGAGCTTCAGCATGAAAGAATTTACAGCATACCCTGCATTCAGCTGATGAGTAAAAAGTATAAGGATATATTTGCTCGCACTAGGTCTCATCTCCTGTGACCCTGGAGCTTCCCCTGACTCAGAAGTGTCTTTTCAGATCCTGAAGGTATCCAGGTGACAAATGCATATTTTAAGACTTAATACTGATTGGGAAATTATTTCTGAACTAATTTTGTACCTTTTTTTTCCTTCAGTTATTTCCAGCACAGTGCAGATCAGAAGAGATGTGTCAGGCCATAAACATATTTTTACTAATTAAAAGTAAAAAAATTCTGGGAGGGAAGGGATTGTTTGCTGAGCCTGTATTGCGACCAGCCTTCAACAAAAAAATTAATCAGATACTTGAGATGTATGCCGTATTCTAACATCTCTGCTGTGACCCTCTGTAATTGCATACACTTCTGTGTGTGTGAATGACAAGGATGGCTGCCCTCAGTACCCCATCATGTTCGTAAAGGACGTTGGTATCTGAACTCTGCTTTTTAAATTCATCGAGGGTTTTTGGGAGGTGCAGGGGAAGATGAAACAAGATGTAAACACATCTTTACAACTCCTGTAGTTATCACTCCCTGACAAAATACAGCTTTTATCAGTGAATGTTACAGCTATATCCATTACAGTCAGGGGACTCTATTTCCTGAATCTAGAGCTGGGGGACAGGACATAATTGCCACCTGCAGCCAGTTATCATTACTGCAGCCTGTGAAAAACATTAGTATATTTGCTTACTCATCACTTCTGACACAACTATGGCCAGTTCCAATAAAATAAGATTAAACATATAAACCCCCCAACATTAAAATATGAAAAAAATCCCCGACAGCCTTTATAATATCTAACCTGAACAATCAACACTTGTACAATACGTAACAGTTACTCTTCCAAGACACCCATTATTCTTACCACATCCTTTCTTAGATTGAATGGATTACGCTCTTTCTGTCTTTGTTCATCCAGTTTCTTCATATATTCTCTCATTCTTTCCTTTTGCTTTCTTTTAATCCATGCTTGTATCTCTGTCTTCTCCTTTTTTGTTCTTTGAGAATGTCCAGCAGCAGAATCATGAACTCTGAGAGCAGATGCAAGTGGGAAATAATCTAGCACATCCTTTATATTGCAAACAATGGCAGCTACACATGGTACAATAAAATACTGCAATCTCTTTAAAATTCTTGCTCAGCTGAAAGCATAAGTAATGAACAACAGGGAAATTTTCTTCTGCAAAATTTTACTTCATAAAATCCTGGCACACAAGTAAATTCCAAGACCTTTCTGAAAATTTTTCTTCTATTTGTCAACTACATTCAGATAATAGGACCAAAGCTTTAAATGTGGACCATCTGTTATTGTCATTATGGGATAACTGGCACAGAAAAAACTGCAAGCCATTTTGCTTTGATCTTTCATTTTTAAGTGTGTATTGTATAAGTATCTAAAAAAGAAAAAAAGACCAGTGAGATTCTATCATCCTTTTTGTTTCTCCCCTCAGCCTATGATCTCCTTCACAAGTCTCTCTGTACAAAGTAATTTTAAAACCACCAACTCAGAATACTAACAACAGAAAAACACAGCCAATAAGAAATACTAATCTAACTTCACTCTCAGAGTTCTTCAGAAATATTTACTAATTCACCTTGCAACATTTAAAGTAAGCGGCTGGTAATAAATATTTTCTTCACTGTAAAACTAAAAGCGCTGACCTAAAAATTAAATATGAGATTTTCCAAGAGAAGTGTTTCAATTTTAAATGTCTCATTTTTTGGAGCTCATTTTGAAACTTCTCTCATTTTCAGGACTGGCAGGCACTAATAATTCCAGAATCTACAGAAGATGTCAGTGTAGCAAAATAAGGTATCTCTAGTAGCTGCATTTCAACTGAAAGCTTATGGATTGAAGCATTAAGGCCGTAAGCGATTAGAAGAACTTTGACACATTTGAAAGTGATTTACTTTGTGGCAAAGAGAAGTGTCATTATCAGAAGTATGCACTGTCATATGTGAAAACATGAAGTACATAAAACTGAGTTGTCTTTCAGTCTTTGGTCAGGTTTGATCAAATACTACTTGAAAACATTTCTGAAATTTTCAGTAACTTTGAAAATATTCACATAATTGCATAAAGCAGTCCAGCTAGCACCTTTTATATGTTGTTGTAGTCATTATTAATGCATTCAAATTCTCAAAGGATCACAAGGATGTTATGATCTGTGCACAGATTTAGATTTGAAGCTCTTCAGCTCCTTTTACAATTTGAATAAACGTTAGAACAAGTAAACCAAAGCACTACACTCTACTTAAATGAGTCACTAGAACATCCTGAAACAAGTATCTTAAACTGGTGTGAACTTTTGCACCAACACAACACAAATGTTTGGCATCCTGAACTGCTGTATTTTTGCTTTGCAAGCAACTGACACCAAAAACAGGAATAGGAAACAGCTGTAACTTGAACCTATCTTAGGAAAGAACACAGCTGGTTTTATAACAGGAAGGTGTAGAAATCTCCAGCAGGGAGGAAAGCATGACAAGCTAGAGTCTGGGGCTGGAAGCTTCTGAAGCTGCTTTACCACTGACAGGAAATTTCTTTTTTGTCTTTCAGAACTGCTTTAGAAGGCTCCAGTCACCTTGGTTGAACTGAATCTGCTGTATATATAGTGTTGTGCTCTAGGCTATACCTGGTAGAAGAAGGAAGAAGCAAGTAGGATGGAAAGAATTTTAAAACCAAAATAGTAAAAACCAATTAGAATATTTCACAAATGGCCAGTAAAATAGTGGCTATTAAACAGTTCTAATACCAGTCCTGTTAACATCAACTCAACTCACATGCTTCTACTGTTTACAGGGTGTCAGCTATAAGAATAACCAGGGTTAAAATGATTTAACTAACATGCAATAAAAACCAGCCATCATATTACCTAGAGATTTGCTTAGCTTGTGTTTTTGTAAAGCCCAGCTCCAACGGAGAGACGTCACCTTCTACTACAAGATCATTAATGATGTCAGTAACACCACTCAGACTAGTAATTTGCAGGGGATCTTCTGAAGAGCTTAAAGTTAGGCAGGGAAAAAAAAAATTTTACTAATTTAAAGTAGAACATGCCTGTAATAACAAGCTAAAATCCTTCCTTTTATGCTTAAAATAAGAATATTCAGGTTGTTTTACCAGCAGCCTTTGGACTTAATTTTCTTTCCCCTACATCTCACTGTGTTAGTGTACACGAGCAATACCTGGATAATGCGTGTAGATGCACTGTCTTTAAGAAATTCCCAGCCATCACCTTAGCTCTGCTGTCATCAGGTACACTTTAGCCAACTTTGTAGCTCCCCAGTGTGAATGGGACAGAATGAGCGAGACCTGACTAACATCAGGGATACTGCAGGGAAGAGGGCATTGAATAGACCATCCAGAAGTATGGCCCCATCCAGAGCTGAACTGCCTGCGCTACATTGGGGTGCATGAACATGGCTGGCCCAGAGGAGACTGAGCCTGGCAGCCCAGAAGACCAGGAGCACCCACGGGGTTTGTGCGGCTACTCATGCTGAGATAAGGCTGTGGGATGCTACCAGTTTTGGGAACCACAACTCTCAATGGCCTTCTAAGCAAGAATCAGTGTGAGTGAGAGAATAAGTTTTACCTAAATTCTGCCCATTTGTTTCCTCTCTTTTAATCAGTTGTTCTCAATAAAAATAAAATCTCACGTAGTTTACGACTGCAAGCTACGGTCGCTTTGAGTTACTCCTTTGGGTAAAAATCACCATCTGTTAAAGTTCATTGCCTCACACCCATCCTCAAGGTTATGTAATCACTCCCTAATCTATTTCAGCGACAACAAGTAGCTTCACTTGAAATACTTTAAAAATAAACTAAACCATTCAGTTTACTGTTATGCTTCAAGCAAAATAATAAAGGTTGGTAACTGAGCAGAATGACCAGGAAGAAAGGGAAGCCAGCCGCTGTTTTCTACTGCATGACTGGGTCTAGAAGACTAACAGCAGTTAACAGTAAGAAATATGTATGTCAGACCATTTTATTTAATGGATAAGATCACTTCAGTTTTGAAATCTTCAGCCTGTTGCTTTACACTGCTCATATGGTAACACTTCAACTTTCTGGTGATAGCTGGCCTCAGTAGATGACTACTAGCAGCAGTTACATGTACTTCTTCAAAAACAGTGTTTTGCAAATAGAAGAAATAACAAATGCACGTATACAACAGCAGCATCTCCATTAACAGCTCTGTTACTTATAACTAGAAAGCAACTTTGAATGCTTCTGCAGCTTTTGCACAATGTAAATCTAACAGGCACTACCGAAATCAGAGTAAATGCCTGAAATTAAGTCATAAAAAGGCTTTCATTGATTGAGTTTGAAAATTAATGCCTAGATTTTTATGCAAGTGATAGTTCCACCTTGACAGTCCTCTTTTTGGTAGGAGATTAAAGTAAACAAATTTTCAACAAAACCCATGTCAAAATACATACCTGTCACATAGATGTCCACATATGTGAAAGCCTGAAACAGGAACAGCCTTTGTTAATAAAAGCCTTGCACTTGTACACAAACTAATAATACATATGCTAAACAACCTATGGGATAAAATACAGAAATATATCAACCTGAATATGTTGACATTAAAAATAAATGTATATTGTACATAGGCTTAATGACCTGTAAGAAAGCATGTCATCGACTGCCAGGTTGATACAGAGTCTTCAGAGAACATGAATTAACAGCTTGCTGACTGACACAGTTTTGCTAGGAAGACGAGATCACTGTTATCACTTTTCTGCCATGATCAAACTAAGCTTATCAGTTCCAACTAACTGGAAATGATCTGTTCCAATCAACTATACAGCGTTTTATGGAAAATTAACCATTGCTGCTTACTTGAAGAAGCCAGGCTATGAACTCCTGGAATTCAGGAAATGCAGCTGAAGAGCAGTATGGATATCTTGGAAGGAAGAGCACTATTATCCTTCCTAAGCTAAGCTCTACTCTCAAAAAATTATAGTTCCTTATAGAAACTTGGTATCACCTACAGTTTTCTTAGCTTGCAAGTAACAAATTTATACTTAAAGAGAAAAACTCTAAGTGTATTACTGTTTATAAAATTTATCTGCGTGTGCATGCCATTTGAGATTCACTTCTGCTGTATGCAGATATAGGAACCATGTTTTAACACCTTTTATGACAGATTGCTGCAAATGTGACTGTCAAATGCATGTTCACCTGTGCAAAGTATGTATCATTTTTAGAAGCTTGAATGCAAGCAATGCAGGCAATACGCAGACAAAAATAAGACACTCTCCATTTTTAAACACAGGCAATAGGTTGCTTGCGTAGTGATTTTTTCCTCCTCCTTTTAATGCTACTGCAGTCTTTATAACTGCAAAAATCAATTTACTGTCAGTTTGCAAAATAAAATGAGACCTCATAAAATAACATTTTAGGACACAGCCAGTAGTTAACTGTATAGCGATATAAGACAATTTGTTTTGCTGATGGGGGTTGGATTTAATTGAGATCTCACCTCTCTAAAACATAGGAGGATGACAGAGATGATAAAGACAGCTTTGGGAGGAAGCTATGAGTGTCCTACGGCATTGTGCCCATTTATATTCACGTACACTTAACTAAATAATTCCAAATCAGCACAGTGATGGGTTTCCAAAATAGACCTGAAGTTATTAATTTTCTTTCAATAATGGTGAATTTGAGTGCAAGCATAACTCACTGCTGAGCTGTTTTCAAAGCTTAGTGATCCTGTTCTGTCATATAACATATAAACTCATTATCAATGCTCATCCACAAAGCTGTTCTAAATAACGCAATCTAGGATGTCTAACAACTGACTTTTATGAGCTTATTGGCCTTATGTAACATTCTGTGTAATAGCAATTAGAAAATATTACATGAGGAAAAAAAGGTTTACTTATTTTTAAAAGGAGGAAAAGGGAAAAATAAACACTACAGATTATACCAGATGATGACTTTATCCCACGGGGAAAGTTAGAAGCAGAGGCTGCAGAGGCAGGAGAGTGTAATTCCAATGTAGTGTAACTGGGTGCAGGATATTCCAAGTTTAAGCCCTCCTTTTCATCATCTGTAACATCTTCAAAAATCATGCCCCTCAAACAATGTTCTAATTTCATGAAAAAAATAAAAAATATAGTAATTAGTGCAGACCAATGAAAAAAAACCCACAATGCAAAAACTATCACTCATACATACTTGTTAGTGGCATATTTAGTTTATCTGTCAAACCTAGAACAACCTGAACCTAGATCAGTTGTGCCTCCCTATGAAAGGGCACTACCAGAGCTGTGATGTGGGTACCAGTCCTGTACATGTGAACAAAGACACTAAACTATGAGTTGCTCTATGTGAGGGTAACGGACATCTTAAATACTGTCTTATGTATAAATACACATATAGCTATGATTTGGCTCTACCACTTGGCTTTGTATTAACTTCATAAGTAGATTAGACTATGTTTTCATATGAACGTAAAATGGACCTAAAGTATGTACCCCAAGCATGCTCCTTCTTGGCACAGTACAGTCGCTATAAGTAAATAGGTACCATATAGTCAACTGTTATATAAACAATTCAATACATCAGCTCTAGCAAACAGTTAAGCTGATGTAAGTTCTTATTAAAATCAGCAGATATTACAACTAAATAGTGACCAAAACATGCACAAAAAAAGCTTCTTTATACACACACAGAAAACTGAGGACAAATTTCATATCCTTTTATGTCAGCAAGCAAAGCACTCATAAGCACCACGTTTTGATTTTATGATACCACAGAAATACACACTATCATCTTTAAAATCTGATACCTAAGTCCTGCATTATGATTTTGGAAAAGATCAAAGTATACAGATATTTTCAAATGCATTTTTGTTGAAGCAGAACCCATAATATTCAGATTTTCTACTTTTGACTTTATTTCTCTCCCTCATATTTTTGATTTTTGGTGCATATTTCAATAACACCTTTTGGGACTGCACTTCGGTAAGTTAGTCAAGTTTAATATTCAACCACAAGCTTACTGTAATTGCAAGTTAACTTCTGTTAACTGAACACATACCATCATCAAGGATTCTAGCATGTTCTGAGAATGAAGGACGAGCACCAAGGTCTGAATTGGCAGCCATTTCAAAATCTTCTATTATTTTCACTAGCTATAAATGAAACCCAAAAGCTAATTAATGATACATTTTTCAAGGTATTTGAGACCTACACCACAGATATGCAAAGCTTGCTGTAAATACATTTTTTTTTCCTCAGAATCTTATAAACATTTTAATGGAGTATCCTGATTCAAAACAAAGAAAATAGTTCAGGAATCAAAGTAGCTCAAGTAGATTCATTTCAACTAAAGAGGTCAATCTTCTGGACCCTTAATCTGAGAAAACACACATATGAACTCTATTATTCTTGTGAACAGTTTTACTCCTATTGATTACATTATTTCTATTTTTAAAATAGCTGAAGTTTTCCAATATATCTTATCTAAAAATCATACAAATAAAAATATTACCATGTTCTTCATAAGTCAGGAGTTTCCTGAAATTTAAAACTATGAAGTGAAAACTAAAACTGACTAACCTAGATTGAGACGTTTTACTGAACATTATTCTTATAAAAAGCAGGCCTCAAAACTGATTTCTAATACGTAAGAAATTGTTATAAAAGGAATGACCAACGGCTGTGCATTGAAATAAAGGCAAAAAAGGAAATGAGTTTATCCTCAGGATTTGGCTAGACAGCCAGAAGATTTAAAACCCAAATGCAGTGAAATGCTGAAACAAAGGATATATGAAGATTGTTTTTCACTACAGGCTTTTAAAAATCTGGCTAGATAATCACCTTGATAAAAGATGTAAGTGATGAAATATCCAACTTAGTGTGGTAACTGTGTGTAGGTGACACAATGAGGTCCTTACATTTCTGTGGATATATAGAAGGACAGGCAAGGGACACTATTAGTTTGAATAATTATACAAAAAGTAGATGCTGTGGAATTACACAGTGCTACTGATTTCCTTCTTTATTAAGCCAGTTCTACAGGAAGGGGAAATTGACTTAGTTTTCTTGACTTGCAAAGAAAAAGAAATTTTTTTTAACCAGCTAAGTAAAATCAGAACCTACTGGCTCATTCTCAGATTAGTCACTCCCAGTTTGCTCCAAACTTAATAAAAAAGTCAAACTAATGTGAAGAAATAATTGCCAGTATTCCTCATCTCACATATACCTAAAGTCAGCCAAACCTGAAGTTTTAGGCAAATTAAACTAGATATAGTATTAAGAGGTCAGTCTGCTGGAAATTTTCAACTTTTTCTTGTTAGCTCTGTCATGACCTATAAAATAGTAATTTCTGAATCATATATAAGATCATCTGAATGCACTATGTCCAAAATGCATTTTACTTCTATATTTGGATTTATAAAGATGTTAAAAATGCAAATATTTTATGAAATAAATAGGAACAGGTTCCAGAAATGGTCACATAACATTCTGCAGAGGCACAACTGCAGAATATTTGCAAAAAAGGTCTCCTGCTCAGCCTGAACTTTTGTGCTATTCCATTTTCCCACTTACAGAGAAATTAAATAAATCTGCCCATTCACTAATATCATCATCATTCTGGCCAGCATTTGGTCCATTGTAAGTAACAATGTCAGCCAACAGATGCAGCACTAAATGTGAAAGAACTGTGTATTATTCTTGATTTCTCTCAACATATACTAAGCAGATTTGAAAATACATCATTCCAAAATGTAAATTTTGTCTTTAGCCAAAAGAAGTTACAAAATAAAACTGTTTAAGACACAACAGTTGGCAGTCACAACTCACCAGTTTGGTATTTCTGAAATCCTCCTCCATATTTTCTGTTATGTTCTGTAGTGTCTGTAATTGCATATCCATTTCCTGCTGCTTTGTGGAAGAGTATTCTTTGCCAATTACTTTGGATGGAAGCCCTGAAGAAGGAAATGTTCTGTCATATTCATGCACTATGTTCCAAGTTACACTAACTTTAGCAGAATCTGACTTCTTATCTTCCTTTTGCACTTGGCTTGATAAATTTTTCAGATGATTGTCTTGAAATAAAAAAAAACCAGTGCACCAACATCACTGAATAAACTGCAAATATTTAAGTACTGCAAGTGATTAGGCATACCTGTGCTATACCTAATAGTATGTTTTAGGAGGCAGGAATCACCACAAAAGAAGTCAAATGTATAAATGTTTTGATGTATAAGACTAAAAAAATAGGAGGTGAATTGGGGAAAGGCTCCAGTTTTCTGTGGAAGATAAGAATATTACAACAAAAATGTACAACTTTTTTTTCTGATTTAAAACCAAAATGGTTTACCTTTCTTCTGAAGCGCCTCAGGTGGAATTCCATTAGTAACAGAAGCTGCCATGTGATGAAGTTTTGCAGTAGATGGAATTTCAGACTTCTCATTTTGCTGTGCAGTAGCTATCTCTTCTGCAGACTCGGGTATCATGGGCAAATTGTTAAGGATGTCACTGTCTTCAATGTCAATCACACTGATATATTCATGTTCACTCTAAACAAGAACAAGATTATGAAGAGTTATACAGTATGTTTTGCATGTATTGTTTACAGTACATTGTTAACCATTTCCTGTGTTTACCTCTTACCACTTTGAGTTGAAAGGCTTTTTGTTTTTGAAACAAAGTAACTACCGTCTTCCCTATGGTATTATGCAACTGACTCATCCAGATATAAAGAACCCAAATTCATGAGGTAAAACAAACGGTATACTTAAAATGTATTTTAACCATATGTACATTGGACCACTAACCAAATCAGGTGCATCAGACAGAAAGGATGGTAAAGGTGTCTCATTCAATTCAGTGGGCAATCTCAGGTTTAAATACATGTCTGGTGGTAGTATCTCAGGGGCACTAGGTGATTCTATGAGAAAAGAATAATAGTATTACATTTACAGTAAAAGCCATGAAAATTCAGAGAAACTATTTGGAAACAGGTCTACATTCTCTAAATGATAAGAAAAGCTTTGATGAGCATTATTTTTTAAAAAGTAAAGATAGACAACGTAGCTTAATAGGTTTCTTTAACATTTGCTTCTAACAATAAACTACTAAATTATTTTTCATTTGGGTAATAAATTAGCAGAAAAATACTCAAAATATTAAAATCAAAGCAACATGCTGTAGTCTAAATTGCTATTAATTTCCAATACCCTCCTGCATCTTTACTTGATCCAAATAAATGATACTACTCGGCTAGAAAGACCTCTAATAAACTATCCGCAAAGAATTCATGTGACATAGTAAAATAATCTTCCAAATGGAACAACACTGTTGAATTTTAAAACAAAGGAAAAATTAATACGCTTACTTGGTGCCATAGGGAAAATACTTAGGTACTGAATTCTATGTAGTACAATTTATCAAGGATTTATAAAATGGGGGGAGAAAACCCAAACCAAAATATATCTTCTTTAGCCCAAAATTGAAGTTACCTTCCATTTTTTGTTCTACAAACTGACCCAAAAGATGAAAATGATCGGAAATAAAATTCCTGCTTGAGACTGGAACATTGTTACTTGGCATATAGCTGTTACACAACTTAACAAATGCATGGAACAACTGTATAATTAGCTGAGCTACTACAGCTCGATTTCATGTGGAGCTGTGATCTGTCGTAACATCCCACTGGTCAATCTATTTGGTCTACATAACACCAACTCCCCATGATTAAGCAGCAATAAATCAAGCTAAAATCCACAAACGCATCTCCTCATACAGGAATACAAAAGCACAGGTACACTGCACCATGAAAAATTCCAGTCAACCTTTTCATAAACAGTATTATAATTATTTCACATTTGGTTTCAAGAAGTCAGATAAATTAGTATCTTCTTATCTATATACTGCATTAAGCTACCTCATGTACAAAAACCATGTTAAAATTGTAATATTTTTATAGACTTCTCAAACAACAAATGAAGTAGAGAAAGACTGAAGCCACACCTGACACAGGAACAGACATGACAGACTCATTTTTTCGAACTTCAGAAACCTCATTTCCAGCACTGATTCCAACATCCTGATAAGATTTCAGCTCTTGATAGGAAAAACAAAACCAAAATGTATGAATTTAAGGGAAGCAGACACTAATGGCGTTATCTGAATGTACATTTCTGACTTCCCAGCTCACAATCAAAGCAAAGTTTTGGGGGAAGAGGCAGGGTAACAATTGCAGCCACATGTGAAACATCATCTAAAATGCATGTAGATAAAGTCAAGCTAAGTTAAAAGGAGCTTTCAGAAAAAGTCACAGCAGAACTGACTTACAGAAAGCATGTGGAGACTCTTACATAACTGCATCAGTAATATTTTAACTAATATTTTGTAATTTACGTTCCAATATCTTCTGGTTTCTTTTTGGAACAAAAGATTACAGTATGAAAAACTGCTTTTGCCTTTAAAAAACTTACTCCATTTTGGAAACTGACCAAATACCACAATTAACAAGAAGCAATACCAGAAATAGTTGGCTGCTGTAGGTCACCCAGGTAGCACTTACCCGGGTGAGTATTTGTACTTGCATCTTGAGTTTCTGCTGGTTTTTTTCCTGTAGAAGCCATGTAATGTAGATCTGCTGAAGTAGTAACTGCTTCCCCCATTGTGTCTAAAATGTGATAAAACACGATAGGTGTGTACAAATAATACAAGAATTAGAAATCTATGAAAGCAATCATATTAACTCAAAATTCATGCCTCCAACAGATTTTTCTTCGCATTTCTGACAGATAATTTTAACCTTTCTCTATGCATACTTCATGAAGTTTGTGCTAGCTGCCTTATGTGAATATCCAACTGTACTGAAACTTACAATATTACATTGAATTAAAAATCAAGGCTCAGTTTGGATGTGTAATTTTTCAATTAAATATTTTAGTATGTTGTACAATAACAATTTGTTTCATATTTTAAAAGGGGGGAAATATTTATGACATGTATACCTTTATTTCTTTTCTGATGTTTTACAGAGCTTTGCAAGCCAGTATTTCTCCAAAGCCAAGCTTCAAGCTAGAAATACTGTAAACATTCAGTTTCTTTTCAAAGAGCCTTAAATTTCATGTAATTAGAATATGCAGGCAAATAAAATTGGAATAATATATTTTAAAAACAAATAAAATTATTTAGAATAGGAAAGCATTGTTTACAGCATTCTTCTGATGAATCACTTGAACAGAAATCACTGTCAACCACGGTTACTGAAATTCACTCAACATACTGTTACTATTTCATGAAGTCCATTTTTTACAAACATAAATACAAGATTATCACTTATTTTTAAGAAAACTTAAAATAATTCTATCATTTTCAGGAGAATTATTCTGAGTTTACACATAATTGATATGAGATCTTAAATTTGCCTGCATCTCTCTCCACAGCAAGCCCCTAAAAACTGACTATCGCCCAAAAAAGACTGAATATCTGTTGTACATCCTGAAAGGTTTTCCACGTTTTCTGGGGAACAATCCCATAAACCATTATGCTGTATTGCCCACAGACTACACAATTTGAGTTTTTAACATCTTGATGACTATGGAGTTTTCCTTTGAAATCTAACAAACTTCTGTTCCTTATTTTAATTAAGCACTCAAAGCATTCAAAAGACTTGTACTTGCCCATTGAAATGAAAAAGCCATCTTGAAGGTAAGATGCAGATTTTGCTTGTTGATCCTAATGTAAGGAGAAAAAGAATTATTTTTAAAAATAGCTCCAATGCCATTTAAAGGCTTTCTTGATGCTATTAACTTTCCAATATACCTCCTCTGAGTAATGACTTGGGTGGAAAAAAAAAGAAATAATTGTAATGTACTTTTCTTACCCCATTTTTTATTTCTCCTGATCCATTCCAACTTAGTGGAATTACTGACTATGTAACATTCTTTCCCATATGTACCTTGGGGTGATCTGCAGTAACACAAATTCCTTTCTTCTTCGAGTATATGCTATCTCTGCTGTACCATAATTAACATCTCCCAGGTCTGGTGAGATTCTCCAGCTGCTCTGCTGGACAGGGAAGTCTCAAAAAAGGTATGGTATAGACTAGAAATAGAGCCTGCTGCTCTGTGAAGTGATCTAGGTTTAAATCTGGTAGTGTTCTAGCTTGAAATCTGGTACTTGCAAGGATAACCCCCAAATATGTTAAAAGATATCAGAAAGGCCTATACAAAAAAACCCCAAAACCAACAAACCAGTAGAAGTGCATAAATCAAAACCCAGCCTGACAAAGACTTTCCCTTCTCAGTTTCTTGGCTGAGACAGAACTGAGACCTCCTGCTCCTGTCCTCAACTCTTGTATCATCATCATCTAAGCCTCATGTGAAGATTAATGCCTGTGTCATTTGTCCTAGCATTACAGCTAGGCTAAACATAGTTTCTTGGCGTTTTTTTTAAGCAGTTAGTGTTTGTGTATATATTTACCTTAAATGTACATACAGACAAATATCCTATCAAAATAGACAAGTTCATGTGCCAGAAAAAACAAAACCAACCGTGGAATACTTTATAAACATATCTCTCTTGTTTACATGAAATGCAAATATATGAATAAAAGATGTAAACTGTTTCTAGGCTAGAGCCTGGAAGAGATTTACATTATTGTTTTGGTTTACAGTTTCCTGCTCCTTTCTTTCCTGTTAGTACTTGAATGGAAAAAGGAAAAAAAAATTAATTTAAAAAAAATTTCTATACCCCAGTCCCTGATTCAACAACCGTCACTGTATCACTAATATTGATGATGGAGTCATCTGGGCAGAAGGACACACTTGGTTTCTTCTTTTCCTCCTCCTCTTTCATTTGTTTCTTATCACGCCTCTTTTGTCTGGGAACATATTAATTACAAATAAAAAATAATAACTGCACTGAAATAATAAAAATACCTATCATTGTTTTCTAAGAAATATCACTATTAAGAAATACACACTGAAATAGACATGGAAAAGACAAACACAAATGTTGCATACAGATCAGTTCAAAGCACTACTTTTGCCTACCAGAAATCTACATAAAGTTGTTGTAGGAACTCATAAAAATACTTAACAATCACACCAAAATCTGTTGTCTAATAAGGTATTTATATAAAATATTACAAAATGCATAACATTCCATATCTATATTTTGTGTATGACACAATAATCATTACTACACAAAATGCCTGTAAGGAATCTATAAGAAATACTCCAGCAGGAAACAAACCTGTTATCATTGAAATTTTCTAATTAACTATTTTACTAAAAAAGTTGCAAATTGCCTTTAATATCTGATAAGTAGATTGTAAGACAACAATTGCAGCTTCAAGCATTTCAGTTGTAATATCAAAACAGGTATTCTAAATTTCAGCTGCAGTTTCTTACGTATCAACTGTTTTTCACCTTAAGAGTGAAAAACTCATCTTAGTGTCTGTGTTTCCAACTGCTACAGTTAAAAGCATCATAATCAGAAGCAAGTGTTCTGTTCTAGATGCAATGGTGCTATTAACTCTTTCATGGAAAACACAGATCTGTGAAAAGTCAGGACCCTATTGACATTATATGAGAACTGAACAAAGATATGCACGCAGCTTAAAAGAACGGTTTTAACTGCTTGTGGAATCAATTACTAAAGAATAAATCAATTTTCAAAAGTAATGAATAACGTACCTAGCAAAACAAAATAAAATATCCCTTCAGCAGGAATTTTGCTAATCATTGTCTACATTCAGAAACAGAGCCTGTATCTTGAATTATATTGAAAGAACGTAACCCTTTCCTTCTTGAAGATCCCTACTAACACTGACAATATGCAGTGCAGACAGTAGCCTATTAAGATTCATTGTGTAAGCAGCAGCAAACCATTTCATGAACAGGACACAGCAAACAGCCAGATGACAAGACGACTTTAAACCACATCTACTGGTATGAAAACACTTCCCCTTGAGTCTTCTTCCTATCAGCTTGGTAACACCAACAACCCCTTCATATCCTAATGCTATATTTCTCCTGCTGCGTCTTTACTAATATTTGCCATTTTATTCTCCTCCAAAAGAATTACATCCAATTCCACTTTATTTGAAGCTGCTGTAAAAACTCCCACTGATTTCAAAGCAAGAAGGTATAGGTTACCAGTAAGTCTTTCAAAATGAAGACCCACTTTAAAAGTCTGGCTTGCCTTTTTTTATTATTCTGCACATCTCTTAGTTCAAATGGTTCAACATCAGTTTTTAGTAACTGGATAGGTTCAGTTTGGTCTCGTCCAAAGAAAGTACTGGGCACAGTATGATGCTGGTGGCGTTGCTCAAATGCAATGAGGTCTTGAAGTGGAATGAGTTTTTGTGCCTGAAAGTGTTGAGAGAGAGAAAGAAGCAAAAACTGCAGTCAGATTAGATGAAAAGAGCAGGTCCAGTTTGGATCTCAGTTATAAAAACACAGCTAGTGTAGCAATTTGTAGAGAAAGTGAAAATGTAATATTAACACCATCAGACCAGAATCTCAGCTAATGTGTATGTGTAACCTATTTTCTGAAACTAAACTAAAAGATATGAATTTTCTCCACAGAATATATTTCACTAATATTTGCATTTGTAATGTATGTAGTTGAGGATGAAGGCAGGAACCGTGCAATGTAGACAAGGACTGAAGAAGCACCTTTCAAGGAAAAACATTTCCATTCTTTTCAACTGGAATGTGCAAGCATATGAGAGTCTATCAGAACAACATTTTTCAAAATACCAGGTTCTTGAATCCAGAAGATTTTCTTACCAAGCGTTTTAGCATTCTATTCTGCCCTTATAAAAGAGGATTTCTCACTGCATTCTTTGTTTTTCTGTAAATAATTCTATTTAAATTTCTGTAAAAACAGAACTATCTTTTACCATATAAATATTTTCCAGTATTTTAGAGAGTAAATTCCTTACATTCATTACTAATGGGCTGAATATTAATGAACTATGGAATGTGGAATCAATCTAACATCATTAAAAACATTTCCAAGCTTGCAGCCTGCCTCATATTGACAATAAGAACTCACTTTAGTTTCAGATCCCTCTGGTAGCTGTGCTGAACACTTCCAAATTCCATAGTCTGGAAACATTAACTTAATTTTGATGAGTAAGAAACAATGAAACTCAAAAAACCCTCCAACTTAGAAAAATATATTATTAAAATCCAGTACCTTCTTTTTTTGAGGTAAATTAGCATGGAGTAGTGATACTCCTGTGTGCTGTACTGTTTCTCTGCAGTGAGTCTCCTTTGTTGCAGGTTTAACAGGTATTAAATTAGTAGTGATTGGCTGCCTTACAACTGGTGGAAGTTTAGGTACTGGGTCAAGTTGCAAGTGCAACAGTGGAATGCCAGCCAGGTTCTGAGCGATCAGTGCTTTGTCCTTATTCACATTTGCAGAGAACTGCTGCTGAGGTGGAACGTCTTGCTGTCCTTCATACTGATCTAGATTCAGGTGTTTGGGAGGTCCCTTAAGCACTGTTTCTGCCCATCTTTTCTCTTCCTCATGGATTTGCCTTCGGATCTCAGTGTCATATCTACTCATGTTCAAATCTTCTTTTGACTTATCCTTTCTTGGTGTGTACGATGACTGATGGTTCCATAAGGAATCTGATGAACTCCAAGCTACTCGTGGTACTGGGGGTGGTCTAGCAAAAGCTGATGACATTTCTATTGGATGTAAAAATGCTGGTTTGAAATGATAACCTGATTCAAGCTTAAGCAAAGGAAATCCATTTGAGTAATTCAAGTTTTTTTCAATAGGGATAAGCTTCAGTGTTTTCTGGATGTTTGAGGAAGGAGCTAGGAGATGAAGTGGCTTAGTAGGTGCTGAAGAATGCAGATCTTGAGATAGTGGCATAAATCCCATTTCTTTGTTGTGGCTTTCTAATAGGCTTAAAGAAACATTCACATCCAAATGATTCTAATTCAGAGAAGCAAACAAAACAGCATTAATAGCAACCATGCACTACATATGCACAAAAATGGCATAAATCTTTTTTGTCTACAGCAATCACTACAAAAACATTTCTTAATTTAACAGGACCAATAACCTACCAGGTATACAGAACTGTCTTCATAAATGACACTTTGATATACTTACTTTTATATGGCCATTGTTGCTTTCATTTCCTAAACTATTCCCTGGTTGAAAATCAGAGCTCTTTAGACCAGGTTTTCCATTATCTTCTCGAGTGGGCAGCTGTGTTTTCAGGGAGCCACTGCCTTCAGCAGTGTGTGCAGGCTGGCTTCCTTCCAGGTGAACAGACTGATGCTGTTGCAAAATTTGTTGCACATTTGGCAGGTTGGCAAAGGATGACTGCACTATTTGCATTAAACTCATGAAGTTGATTTGCTGTAGCTGGGTAACACACAAAGTTAACACTGTAAACAACTTTTAACAAGAATCTTAGCAAAAATTCTATGTCTAGGCTATGTTATAACTGTTCATTATCCTGTTAACATAGGTGACAAAATAAACAACATCCCAACGTTTCAATAATGATTCATTTGTGTGATTTTTTTATTGCACTGGGCTTTCTTTTAAGATATATTAAATATCTCACACAGACAGATTATGCTAAAGTAAGAAAAATTCCTTCACTTTTTTGGTGAAGTTTGAGTAAATGTAAGGTCACATAAAGTTGTCTCCATGTACTAACAAAAATCTAATCCTAGTACAGCTGCAAAGTTACAACAGCTTCAGAATTTTTCCTAGTCTACCGTATTAGAGCACACTGAGTTATGTCAACTAAAACACAAACTTTTATTATTATATTACGCATTTTCTTGAGTCAAAAGCAGGAGTTATGTCTAAAATAAGTTTTCACAATGGTTTACACAGAACTGGAAATCTCTTTCAAAAACCACCACAGACAGAATACCTTTAAAATAGTAATTATCTCCATTGTTTTAAATAACACAGTTCAGACTGTGAACACTATTTTCAATAATGAGATGCTCTCACCTGAACTAACTTAAACATTTCATCTTGGAGCATCTGCCTGACCGTTTCTGATGTGTTTAGCTTCTCTTCTGTAGGGGCTTCTTCCTTGACTTCTTGCTTCTTTGCACAAATGGAAGTATTGGAGGCAACACTTGACATACTTGACACAACAGTCTGAGAAGGCTGACCCTCACTTAAAGAAATCTCTGTATTACTTAAGAAGAAAAAGAACAAAACCATGAAAAACATTCATAGTTCAGAACATCTATATGAAGTTGTCTCAAATCAATCCAGAAAATTTTAAAGATATCTTTATTTTTCTAAAACATAATTAATTTGTAGGAAATATGTAATAATTAACACTGCACAATCTTCACTGGTGAGTATGTATGACATTTTTCCTAACGCTTCCTAATATACTGGATGAAAAACTGGAGTAAAGATCTAAGTTCTATCTGATTTTTTAGTCACAAGGGTATCTGAAATGTTATCTTCACTAGAGACACAGGCAGAAAACAATGATTTGACAGAAAGAGGGCCTGGTTAGTCATAAAACGAAACATCTGATGGAAAATGGAGGACATTATTAGCTGAAATAAGAGAGACGGCAGATTCGGTTTCACTTAAATAATTAAATATACATTTATATATTTGGAATTAAAAAGCAACAACAAAATTTCTGATCAAAAACCAATTAAAATTAAAATAACATGTACCAGATGATACAATATACTGAAATTTCTTGCAGAGATAATTACGTCTTTTAGTAGGGAAAGACTATTAATTAGACAAAGTCCTTAAATGAAAAAGAGAGCGTTAGGATTTACATTAAATTATAAAGAAACTGAAGGACTTTACCCACATCAACAGAAATTGACCCAAAAGACATTTCTCTGTTTAAGAAAAATGCTGGCATTGCTACAGGTACAGGCAACCTTTGGAGGATTTTTCACAACTGAACAGGATGGCCTCCAAGCATGTGAAGAAATAGAAGCATAAAGCAATGGCTAATAAGTAATACTGAAAAGGTTTTGGATATGTAATAGGTGTGAAGGGGCACAGGAAGTCTTTTGGAAGACAATCAGTATGTGTAAGCATGGCCCGAAACCCTGGAAGTTTGAGAAAAGCTTTTTTAAAAAAAGCTGGCATGAACAACTCAAGAAGGAAATGAGATTAAAGACACATGAAAATGGAATCCAAAGGGATGCGCAGTTCAGATCTTCCTCTAAACTGAAAAAACTCAGAGGACTGTTCTAGAAGTGAAAGCCTGAGATTGACTCCTGACCCCTCTTCCCAACTCCAACATTCTCCCTGTTTACAGAAATATTATGTATATATTTATGTGTGTCTTGCAGTTGCTGTATTTTATAATAAATATGAATATGTTTACAATGTTATTGGTTAGGTGTTTTATGTAACACTGCATCTTCTATAGTAATATTATACAATTCTAATGATTCTATCTGAACCAGAAAATGAAAGTATCATTTCTCTTTAAATCTGGTAGCTCTGAATTAACATGTTTGATTCATGTGATATTCTGGACACCATGCAAGAGTATGTGATCCTCAAGGATTACAGCACAAAAAGGTTTCAGGAAAGACTACTTAGTACTACAGTTTCCAGGTACAATATACTATACCTGCAAATATTTTGTAATCAAATCTACACATCACATTACTTCAGACTGAAAATTTAACAGGGATATTCCATTTTTTATTATAGAAAACATTATAGGTTTATCTTACCTGGGAACTTCTGCACCTTGTTCTAAAGAGAATGACTGAGAAATGGTACTAGTAACAACATGCATGCTATAAAAAAAGAAAAAATGTATATTGTAAATACTACAATACTAATAATTTGTTACGCTGTTTATTTTCATTTTATATAAATTTAAATACATATATGTGTGTGAGTGTCTATCTCTAACCTCCTGAAAAAGTACTTTAAATAGTACGAGATAAAATAACTGAAAGCCACCTGATCAGAGCTATACCAATCTGTACTGCTTCAATTACTGCACTATAGTGCCATTTGAGTTGGTAAATATTGACATTCATGCTTTGTCTCCCTAGCAATCAGAAACTGGTGCAAACAAAAGCACTGAAAAGGTTCTGGCTATTCAACACAAACAGCAGACAAAAAAGAGGTTGATCTGAGTTGACAAAAGAAGAGAAAATGCAATTTAAGCAATACTGGTAGTATCACTACAATCTGCATTCCTAAAAAAGAAAAGCCAGTTATGATAAGAAATCCTTGAGGGCCATCTTATGTGTAGTTATTTTTCTTTCTTTCAAAACAAAAATACATCAGTTTAAAATAGTAGAGGATTCTAACTCTTTCTAAAATTAAGCCATTTAGAAGTTTTTCCACAAATTTTATATATACACAGGAATATTTATTTACATGCCACCACAATTAATAAGATTTTCTAAATTTTAAGACATTCAGGCACTGTCTTTCAGAGGAAAAGGTTTCATTACTACAAATTTGGTGGCTTCAATAAGAAAGCTAAGTGAAATAATAAAAATAGGTTGATCTTCTTCCGTCATTAACACAAATTAAAAAATCTCAAAAGACCAAGATGACTCATGGTAAACATAACAAATCCTGTGTTTACAGAATGTAGCATTTCTTCCCTTGAAAAACTTCAGAGAAATCAAACTGAGCAGTAATCTATTCAAACAGATGATGTGACAATCAGGTTTATGGACTGTTTCTATAATTTTATATACATTATATTATAAATGTAGAGGTATTTTAAAAAAATAAAATTCAAAAAAATACCATAATGAAGTAAATTTCTTTGTGTGAAATACCTCCCTCCCTCCCTCTTTCATGAGCTAAGAAGCTTATCACCCATACCCATTTTTATCTCGCCTTCTGCTTCCTAGACACCAACCTCTCTTTCTTCTACGTTGTTCAACAAATTAACTGTTAAAATCTCCTAGAATAACAGCTCTCCACCTGTATTTAGTCTGAATATGCTGCTCCTGTTTCAGGTCTGGAGAACGAATTGTGTATCTGAAAGCTTTTCCAGTTCTCCTCTATCCTTTTCCCAGATATAAAATACACGTTCCCACAAACCATGCCTCTTTTATTTGATCATTACTAAAATAACCACTTATCCACCCAGCACTTTGTATATGTGAAATACCTGTACACGTGAAATAGAAGATGACTGGTTGCTATAAACAGCAAGAACGCATTGAGACTTCACTGGATACCGTAATTAACAAAACTACTTTTGATTTTTAAGCAAAGTTAAAAGACAAATTAAAATAACAACAAAAAGTCTCTCACGCATTCTGTTCACCCTTTCCTTCCTTTGTCTCTTCCGCCTTTTGATCTTCCTGGGGACTATCTATACCTGAAATGGAGACCTGCTGGAATATAAAAAGATGTAACTGAAATTGTAAATTTTTATATCCCCCTTCTGCTTCAATAATGTATTATTTTATTAGCTTAAGGCAAACATACTTCTGATTAATCAGCTACTTAAAAAAATCTGGCTGAAAAATAATCAAAATTATATACTTATCAGAAGGCAGTTACAAATCAGAAATAAGGAGATGTCTTAATGATCCATCTGACCATCTTTCTTTTTAAGTCATCACTATGACTTTTTATTTTCAAATTCATACCATATAGTATCCTGGAAATATACTCTGCTAATCTTGTACCCCCCCTAGGTAAAGATGAAAATGTAGAAACAACCCTATTATACACAAACTATCTACAGACTAAGAAATTGAAACAAATGCAGGATTCTACATGTCACAGATTAACTACAGTAAAATGCATTGCAGAATTGAAGACCACAATACATTTATTGTTTCTAATCCCATTAACAGCGCTGAATCTAGAGTACTAAAGGCAAGTAAAGCGATGGCATTGCAATTCACGTTTCAGCATAATAGCCCTTAGCCATTTTCAAACAACGGAGACTTATGACCAAAGACAATGAATGAAAAAACAAGGCTTTTTTACAGATCCAGACTGAGTTTTTGGACAGGAGAAAAATTAACATTTTAATATATTTAAAAACCAGCAAGCATGCAAACAAATGGTAGAGTCTTTACTTAATTATCCTGTGACAATTTCAGAGACAGAACACATTTTCAAAGAAAAAAAAGTTGTTAATACAGCTTTCTAGTATAACAAAATACCCACAAAAATTTGGTCTATTAACAAGAAGATCATCTGGTTTTTTTCAAGTCACATGCTTTTGTATATATGTGTGCATGCATAATCTTATATATTTATATGTAGTATTATACATTCTATAGATTTAATGTAATTTTTATGTATATATAGATATATATAATATATATAGGCATATACATATTTAGTTTTACAAAAAATGAATTAGTTTTCAAAAGTGCTCACAGAAGATCTCACTTTACTACTGTTTAATTACTTGTGACTTTTACTATTTAATTAAGCAGGAAAAAAAATTCACCAATCCTAAATGCTTTAAGCCTGCTCTCAATTTCTTAAGTATACTGAGGAATTCAGGATATTTTGAAAAGAGTATTCATAATAATTTGATGCTTCTATGCAAGATGGTAACTTGCCTTTCCTCTTTGATGTTCTACAGGTTTGATCTTGATAGAGCTATTGGAGCTCTTTGGAGTTTCATATGGCTCCTCAAAGAACTCTACAAAATAAACACAAATACACTAAATCAGAAAACTATATGACATACAGCACTGTTATGTGATTTCTGCCAACCAGTCACATTAGTCCACTTTTTTCCTAGTGAGGAGAAAGGGGCTGAGAGATGTCTCAGCAAATTAAAAATTTGTGTTATTACTAGTCTTGAAGCATGCACCTGGAATTTTAAAAAAAAAAAAAAAAAAGGCAAGCAGCTTATTTTCATGGTAGGAATATGATAAACTTAACCTATGCATATTCAGCTCTTACAATTTTAAAATCCTATTTTACACAGTAGCATGAATATTTTTGAAATGAAAGTTAATGAGAGAATGAAATACGTTATTGTACATTGTCCTATCTCTACAGCAAAAAGAAGTTACGTAAGTGAAAAACTGATCAGAAAGTCTTGAGAATGCAATTGTATAAAATTTAGTTATAATATAAAACGATACAGTAATAATTTCAATAGAACAATGAAAACTTATTTCTATTTTTGGATTAAACATACAGAGGGACATATAATCCTGTTCAGGCAAAACTCCTACTGTTTTATATGTCAGACCATAGTAAAAGGATATACCATAAAAACAAACCTTCTCTTTCTGATGTTACACCTAATTCCTCCAGAACAAATGGTCCCACTTCATTAACATCTTCAGTCACATGAGGTACAGAATAATTCCCATGATTAATTTCCTTCTTATCAAAGTATTTTGACTTTGTAGACATTCTGGTAATTGGAATTACAAAAGGTAATTAACAATAGAAATACTATAAGTATCTGACTTCATTTAAGTATGCTGTTCCTCTCAGATTGCAGGCTAGTGCATAATTGTAAAAAACCACTGCTGTGATATAACCAATGTTCACATAAATTTTCTCTCTGAATTTAACATAAACCAAGATTAATATTATTTTTTGGTATAGCTGTGATATTTTAGTGACATTAATGGTACAGTCTTTCAGATGGGCTATTTCCAGAAAAATGTAACCAACACATACGATCTACCAAAAATGGAAGTCATATACTGCACCATGACTTCAAAATCATCTGGTTAAGATTACATTTATCTCCTTCACAGAAACTTCCTTCACTAAAAAAAAAAATTGTCAGAGAAGACACAGAATAATGTCTTAGAATACTAATACCAAAGATCTTTTGTTTATTTAGTGCAGCACAAGATGAACAGAAATGTCACAAAGGACATCAGGTTAAGGAATCTCCATGTTCAGAATTCTGTAAGATGTCAACAAATAAAATATTTACTACCTTTTCCATCTATTTTTGACATGCACACATATGAACATAGCTAGGTTACAGACCCAGGGAAAAGTAAACTGTTGTTGTGAACTTTCATCTCAACACAAAGAAAATTACACTAAAGATAGTGAAAGTTATCTGAATTCTTTGAGAAAGCCATGATATCAATTATATCAGAAATCCAGATTCCATTTCCACATCACTAAGTTTGTGAACAACCACGTACAATTCAATTCATAGGTAACAGCTACATCGTTCATTGTTTTCTACTTAGAGGTATGTCTGCTGATAGAGAATATTTTATCTGCTTCATGCAGCTGTGAACAATATGCATGAGTTTGACTTTGCACTCAAAATTTAACATGTATATAACATGTAATAACAGTAGAACTCTTAATACTGACATGCTGCTTAGCTGAGGAATTACAACCAACCAGATTTCTTAGGTTAAAAAAAAAATTTTACCCCAAACCAGTTTCACAAAGATCATCATAGGCTTGTACACTCTGGATATCAAGAGGTGGACTGGCCAGTAAGGAAGAGCCTTCATCCATACTGCTTTCTTTCTCTGTCCTAGACTGGGCTTCTGATAGAGATGCAAATTCTTTCACATATTGATTATCCGGACTCTATTAATAATAATAATAATAATAATAATAATTATTCACTAGTTTAAAAAAGATACCCGATACTTCAAAAAAACCCCCAACGATTCATATAGTATGTTTATGCTTAACTTCATATCCTTTTCTCTATTATAGAGCTGAGAAATTCTGGGTTTGCAGTTGCCTGTGGAACTTGAGTTTTGTCCCTTTTTGCATTAAGTGAAGCAATGATCCTCTGAATTATCCAAAGGAAACATAAGAGACATCTGTCAGCATCAACTGAACACCAATTGTCAAAGACACTATGTGACAATTAAATATACTCTATACAAAGATATACGGTAAGATTTGGCCTTCATCATGTGTAATACGAAACTCTAAAATTATCACTGAAGACACTATGAAAGGCAAAAAGCTGTATCATCGTGCAGTTAGATGCACGCACAAAATTTTGCGAGTAAGTTGTAAGCAAAATACAGGTGGTGCTTGTCAGAAAGCAGAAAATACAAACCAAAACCAAGACAAAACCACTTTTAATTTGGGAGAAAAGCCTTCTCCAAAAAACCACACAACCTTCTCCCCTGAAAGCCTTTCATGTAGACTTAAAGAGGATAAGCGATCCAGTTGTCCCTAAATATGAAATAAAGCAATACTCATCATGTTCTTCTGGCAAATCTCTTATTTTGCATTAATATACATTCTCCAACTCTGTGTAACAGTGCTAGATAGAAATTTAAAATTCCCTTTTCATCAATCTTTAACTAGTTTAAATACTCCAGTCAGACTGTATCTGTCTCAAAGACAAATTAATCTAACTTCAAGTGTCCCCAGATAAACTATTTCTTTATTCTTTGTCTTGTTTTCCACGATCTCCAATACTAGGTTTCTTCAAAGATGATGTCTAAGATTAGACACAATGGCTGAACTTGTAGGAATTTTCTCAAATAATGTGGTATCTAGATAAATGAGTTAGATTTTAAACAGGATTTCGAAAGAGAATTTTAATCTCCAACCAAAGTCTTCCTACAGACAGAATTCCAGTATTCCTGGAACATTTCTCTTTTCATAGCAACCCTTAAAGGAAAGGCTATTAATCAATATTCCAGGTTTTACTGGGAACAGAACTATGAGGTGAAAGATGTGTGTGATTTTTACTGGCATAACTAACTCACAAATTTCACTGACACTCACCCATCCTTTTTCTTACCTCAAATTTCATGCTCTTTGCTTGAGATCCGTCTCTGTGTAACTGTTCTAACAGCCACAAAGAAGTAAGGACAGCAGGTGCTGATGTTTTCACATGTATCATCGGTAGAATCTCTTCTAAGGAATCTTGTTTATTGGAACCACAGAGCAGTCTTTTATCAGACCATCTGATCATCCACTCAAGCAATTTTGCAATACTGCTCAACTTACCCATCAATTCTATAGCCAGTTCTTCTCCTGGTACAGTATCAACTATATCAACAGTTTTGTAAATGTATTTAGAAGTTGCCTGAGTTTGCAGGCTAGAGGAATTATGGTTAGGAAAGGTCTGGCTTGCTGGTGCAACGGTGACTCCTTGATTGTCACTCTGAGCTCTGTAAATTGACTTGTGTTTTAAACCAAATAATCCTTCATTAAGTCCTTTCATTAGGTTACACACAGAAGGTTCTGTTGTCTGTACAATGGACTGTACAAGGGTTGGATTTTCCAAAATACTTTGGTTTTCATTATAGACAGATGCTGTTTCAGAATCACAAGATGCCAGGGTGACAGTATAGCAAGACCCTGCTCTAAACACATTTTGGTTTCTAGTTTTGCCTTGTCGACGTTTTAGTGTTGTATGAACATCAAAAAAGAGAGAGTTTAATTCATGCTCTCGAAGAAGTCCAGAAAAGCTAGTAAGAAATGGAACTCCAAGGTCACTATACTTTAACAGGTCTCTCTCAAGAATGTAACTCAAAAAGAGTTCTAAAAAAATAACATATTCATCATCATCACGTTCAAATTCCCATGTACCAACTATAGGCAAATTACATTGATTACACATGTCTTTTCCATATGCTTTGTCTTTATGTTTTGTTTTCCAGTTAAGAGCTTTTATCTTGTGTGTGATATTTTTGCTACGTATTTCTCCTTGTCTCTGATGTTCATTATCCCTGTAAGACAACAAACATAAGTACCGTTAACACCAAAATCCATTTTGAAAAGAATTACACGAAAAAATAAGTAAATGCAACATTAGTTCTTTTACTTCCTCTGTCGTTAAAAGTGAGAAACGTTTAACAACTACAAATTTACATTAATACAATGTTAATGTGGCAAATTAATCAAATGCAAAATCCATAGTTTTTACAGAGACAGCAACTCAGCAGTATCATATATGAAAGTGGTCATAGCTGATAAGAATTTACACTTCAATAATGTACCAGTCACATAGTAACTGATACAACATTGGCAGTTCTAAGATTTGCCAAATTTATAATTCTTCATCTCATAAATCACCCAAAGTGACAATTATCCTGTTTGGTGAAAAGATTACTTGAACAATAAGAGGCAACTTTTTTTCTTTTTCTTTTTTTTTTTTTATTTAAATAGAAAGAATAGAAAGCTTTCTTTACTGCCTTTTCCATCTATTTTTGACATGCACACATATGCTGCAATTTTTTTCATACCTCTGAAGTGAAGGTGTTTGAGCTCTCATTTCTTCAGTAAACAAAGCATCAGAAAGTGTATCTGCTGTGTCAGCATCACTATATACCTGAGGATTCCCAAGATCAGTAAGTGTGCTTCTGCTTAGACTAGTGCCTAATGAGACTCTGTCATAACAGTGTTTCTCATCATCTGCTGCCCCCTCTTCTGCTGGTTCCCAAATATTAATTTCTATGGGGCCTATGTTCTTTATTACGCGTCTCAAGGCCTTCATTCTCACTTTTTCAGTAGCCTGTATAACAACAGACATCATTTCTTCACTTTCAGGACCTACCAAAAAGACAAGTGATTTTAAACACAAACTTTCAGTTTTCAATTATTCTCTCAAATTGAGACATGAATGAACTTTGAATCATCCTAAATTATAGCCATTTATAAATACAGATGGAAATTGTGATAAAGTGAAGAAACACCACCAACTTGGAAGTCATGATATTCTGTTACTGATATAGACATATCAGAAAGAAAATACAGAATTTGCCACAAAATTCTCTCAAAGCTGGCTGACTGAAAACTATAATAATTGTTTTACATGGGGTATGAAAGAGGTTATTGTCACAAGTTAATTAATAAGTACAGTAAAAAAGAAAGTTAGTTCAATATTTCTGGAAGAAGGATTACCTTTAACAATACTGTGTCTGAGTCGCTGCTGAAGTCCATGATATTTATCCCTTAGTGGAACTCTTATATCTTCAGGATCAGGAAATGCTTTTACAAAAATCTCTGCCACCTGCACAAGATAAAGTATCTTTAAAGTAGCTAACATACAAGTAAGGTATAATTCCCAACAAAACTTACACCACTAGAAAGTCTAGAAACATTTGTGATGATCTCTATTGCTTTTGTTCTAGCTTTAATGTCTTTTACCTTTTTCATTGGTGGCAATTCTCCAAGCAGACTCAAAATAACATCTTGAACTAATTCTTCAACATTCATGAACCTGCAGAAAGGAAGCATTCGACAAGCCCACTCCACTGCATTCAGACAATGCTCAACTGTGGAGGCATCATATTCATTCTTCTTCAGATCCTAAAAAAACCACCTTGCTAGAGAAACATTAATTGGTATGAACAATGTATTTCAGCTCAATTATTCATATGTGGCAAGCTGTAATGATTCTTCCCCAGCCAACAGAAAATGAAAATCTCTAACTTAACTGCCAAACAGAGAAGTATATGATGCTAGGAGACAGATCAAGGTTGTAATGGACGATAACATATATAAAAAAAAAGAAAGAAAAAAAGGGGGTTTTTAAACCAGCTTAGGAATTAATTCCATTAACCGTAACACTCTGCTGAATAATCTGTTTGCAGTCATTCAGAGTAAAAATGGAGGATTTGACTAACTAGCTGTAACTAATTAAATATACTGAATTACCAGGGGAAGTAAACAATTTTACTGTGACTTGAGGTGATCATAAAATCTTTCCTGGGAGCAAGATATTTAAGCCAACCGAGAGGCTTTTAAGATGGATCAGTTTATTTTGAAACAGACAGTGGTTTCTATCTCATTTGTCACTGCTGCACAAAGCTCAGAAAAATCAGAATCTTCTACTATTTGAAACAGAGCCATCCTGTTTATTTAAGCTTGATTTTTCTGGTGAAAAGAAATTTTGGACTTGTTTTAAAGGAAGCAACCTTTGCTAAGGACAGCCAAGTTGCTAGACTAGACAGGACAAAAATCAACATCTGCACTGTTACAGAATATATGACAAGTATCAGGCTAGTAGTTTGTTTCTTTTTCTTCCTTGACCTCTAACATCAATTGATGAAGGTATAGAGTAGAGAAAACATAATTAAATTTTAATATTTTTCATTATTGTTTTTGAAAAAACATTTTTTGGTGCATTAAATAGACACTGGTCAGGAAACACCCCAAATATCTTAATCTAATGGGAAAAAAAAGTAGTAAATACTTAGGTAGACAACAACTGTAGAAACTATTGCTCTTCTAGCAGTATCTCTTCAATTACTTGAGTTAAATACAAAGCAAAAGCCCAACAGAAATAGTATTAGAAAGATGTAGTTCACATGGACAGCATTATTCTGTAGCATCAAATAATGCGCATTATGGCACTGTGCTAATTTTGTCCTATTAAGCAAATAAAAGTTCTCACAGAAATATAGAGCAGACATTTAGAAGTCTTCTTATAGCTTTATGCAATTAAATTGTATCTTTACTATATTAGTAATATAATTACCTTATGATTGTTAATATTTTCCCTTGCAGTTTGGTACCGCCTGCAGTTGTCAGATAACCTTTCACGAACATGAAACATCCAACACAATGCACATAGCTCTCTGAACCAACCTATGACACAAACATGCAGTATGTTGAGATTCTATTTTAATAAATGAAATAAAACAGCTTGAGATTTTTAGCTAGAAGGAATTAACAAACAGCAGTTAAAGAAAAAAATTACTCATTCTTGAGTTTTCAATACTGCTCTGCAGCTAGAGCTCTTTAGTATCACTTAGCATTCATTTCTTTCACATTTGCCACATCTATAACACACACAACAATCCAGAGCAACAACTTTCAGATTCAGAGTTTTGATAACTAACATAAAAGCTGGAATGGGAATGTGTTTCTGCACAAAATTGCAGTTACTATTTCAAACTAGTATGAGTTTCTTTGCACCTATGGATTCTCACTTGTTCTTTTTTCCAGCTCTAAATGATTCTATTTTATTGCATACAGACCTAAAATTTTACAGGTAATATCATCAAACTGATGGTCTCCAGAAGATGTAGATCTATAGAAAACAGTGCGGAAATTGGAGTAACGGAGCAAAGTCTCTGGGAACGGACTTAGCAAAGGAAGAGATCCTTTCATTCGAATCTATAGATAGTAAAAATAAATAAAAAAATAAACAAAGTGGAAATAAAAATTAAAGTTTTGTATGTATCACTACTAAACGTACAGCCTCTTAGTTATTAGCAGAATACTGCCAAGAACAGTAGAATTCCCTCAAGGTTGCTTTCCATTTTCTTCAGATCAGTATTCTGAAAATTAGTTTACAGGAATATGTTCAGCATGAGTTACAGCACAAAAAATGCTTTAGTCTACATGGTACTCATCATATTCATGATTACCATGAAATACAGGAGCAACAAAGTATTAAGAAGAACTAAGACCACAATTAAGAAACTAGTTTAATCCAACACAGTCCAGGCTGCCGTCAACCAAGGCAGACTAGTTTTCCCTCCTGTTTCAGCAGGTACTTCTGATCACCTCCCCATGGCAGCATTAAGCATGTGACCATGCAATGAGCAAACAGAAGGAATTATTTGTCAGTCAGACTAGTTCTTGATCTGGATCATTACATGAATGCTGGTGCAGGGGGGCTGAAGGAAGGCAGGCAGGCAGACACACCCCCTTCTGTAGGAAGTCAACCTTCTTTTAAGTGGCTGTGTAACAATGACCTAAGAAAAGCCTAAGTTTACACAAAATTTTTTAATCAATATATTCTGAGCTTTGTTCTGTGCAAACAGAACGCACATGAGTAGAATGAGATCTTCTAAGTCCTATGCACTGCGCACTAAGGTGACCACTTTACCTGAAGTGAGCATCACATTGTCTCTTATGTTCAACCCTAAGTGATCTGGAACACACTTTCAGTTAACAGCTATAACTCCCAATTAAAATCAGCTTGTTTCTTTGAAATGGAGAAAGAAATGAGCCTGTACATTACCAAGTGGGTACAGAAAGACAGTAAAAGCAGACACTTTATGAAGTAGATATTCTGTGTCTTTAAGTTCTGGTTTCCTAAAAGAACTAAACATGCAGTGTAAAACTAGAAGACATGTAAAAAACGTGACATCAAAGTCCAGATGAGACTGAATGCTTCAGCAATGCAATTGCAAGCTTGTCAGTAATATTTACAACTGATAATCAAGTTACAAAAAAACCAAGTTAAATGCTTACTTTTTGCATTATTTTTCTTGCCCACTTCAGCTGTGCAATATACCACTGTGCTGCAGGGCAGGAACAATGAGCAGCCCGGAGGAGCAAGATAATTCGCTGAAGAACTCCTGACACTTTCTGACGAATTTCTCTCTCAATTTTTAAAAGAATGTCATTGCAGTTTTCCTGAAAAATGCGAATTCCAAAACAAAAACAAGCCCCCAAATTAGAAAGGACATATACAATAAGGAATCTGACCTAAACATTGTTTGTGCTCCTAAGAGTACTTCCCGTCTTCTTTAGAGCATAGACGCTTTATGGAAAAAACACAGAGGCACACATACTTTCTTATCACTATGGTGCTACTTTAGTAAATGAATACACATGGAAAAAAGACAGAAAAATGAGCTGAAAGGAACCAGAATAAAGATCATGATTATTTCATAAATATATTCAAACAAAGACCCAAGGAACTGCTATCATGGATGCTTACTTCACTCAGAGAAGCTGGCTGAGGACAGTACAATGGTGGTGCTGGAAGATAAAGCCCATCTGGAACTAAACCATACAATTTTCTGCCAAGATCCTTGCCAGAATCCATCAAAAGCTGAAATGTCTCTGAAAGAATATCAGCATCTGCCATAACAGCTGCTTTCAGTAGCTCCTGTACTGAACTACAAAGAAGATTTGCATCTTCCTCTTCAATGGGATCTATAAAATATTAAGCACAGAAACCGATAAATTAATTGACTCAATTAATATATGGCCTTCATTCTGAAGTTATGAGGCTACGTTCTCAGAATTTGCATTTGTCTATTACAACATATACATCACATGTACTCACTTTAAGATAACATCTCTCTCAATTGAAAATAGTATTCATTATTAATTTTAGGTCTTGTGAGAATAAGGGAGAAGCTATTGCCTTTCTAGAGAACTGATCTTTTCAGCTTTGCATTTACTTGGCATAAAATTCTGGCAAATCATTCTCACCAAGCAGGCATAAACTAGGTATACTATTAATAACGACTGTAACAAAGTCTTTTATCAGTAAGCATGATGACCAAGGAAAGGGAAATGTATTTGTTTGATCTCGTTTACATATGATTACATTTTTTTCCTCACGTCCTAGAAGCAGCAGGATCTTTAATATACATCACTAATTAGTTCCTGAAATTTGCATAATATTATACTGCTCTAGTTCCATTTCTACTCCTCCTACTTGTCTTGAAGTATGTGCTGCCTAATCTTTCCGCTACCTATCATACTTAGAGATTTTATATACAGCATATATATGTGTGTGAGTTATCTGTCTGAAATAAAACCCTTGGAAATGAGTACAAAAGAAGCATCTACATAGTGTCTGGGATATGGCTGAGATCAAGATTAATTAACATTCACCTGCTGACAGGAATATGGAATGTGGTTTCCAAACACACAAAAAGAAAGTAAGGAATAGACATCATGCCAGTAAACTTTCTACAAAATGTAAACAAGGAGAGATTGATCTAGCTAACTGGAGGAATTTCAGCAGTAAAGTATTAAGTTAGGTTATGTGATAAAAAGCTTATACACACATACAAAGGAGCACAGAGACAAGAGCAGGTGGGGGAACCTGAATAATACCTAGACCCGTCTACTCACAGTAGAAAAATCAACCCACGAGAGGCTCATGTCCACAAGCCCAGAGATGCACAGCAGCAAATTATGTACTCAGAGAAACGGACACCCTGTCCAGGCTCTTCCCAGGAGAGCCATCAGACATAGCATCCAGGTATGAAACCCATCAAGGTGAGCCAATGGGAGTGGGTCTCTTCAGTACCTTTTGGCTTGAGACAGGTTACTCTCAAGAAAGATAGGACATACTGAAGCATGCAGGGGAAGAGCTTCTTGGGATTGCACAAGGCTCATTATGGGATCTTCAGGAAAGAAACCAAAGGTATGGCATGGAGCTGTGGCAGCCTCACCTCCTTTAGGCCCTGTCAGCACATCTATTTTCATGGGTGAGGGACTCTATTCTGTGTGTCTGTGCACAGGATTTTAAGTGCCAGCAACTGGAGTGGGACTACAGGTCAGAAAGCCTGTGTGTCTGGGATGTCAGCAACTACAGCAACTGGAGTTAAGTCAAATCAAGTGCCAGCAACTGGAATGGGACCAAGGGTCAGAATGCCCATGTATCCATGGTGCCAGGAACTGTAGCAAGTGAGGCTATGTAAGTGAATGTGTGAGTGCTAGCAAGTATCAAGTCAGACTAACCCACCGGTGGAAGCACCCTGTGAGCTAGAGGTGTGCACATCTCGCTCTTGCAACAGTGAGACCACAGGAGCTGACAGTGACTGGAGGGACTGGTGAAGACCTGGCCAGCTGCTGGAGAGATGACTGGGAGACCTGCTTGTGCACCTGCATGTCTCTAAGGGCAAGACAAGGGGATCTGGATACTGGAAGGACCAAGTGAGTTGTGACCACCTGCCAGAAAGACAGTGTGTGTCTCTAAGGGTGAGGCACCCGCAAAGACTGAGGATCCCAGACCAGCTAAGCTACTGGATGGAGCATATATTCAAGGCCAGCTACTGTGGGTGTGCATAGACAGTGTGTGCGCAGGAGGAAGAGGGTATCTGTGAGTAGGTCTGTACCAGAAAATGGCGTGGAGCTGGGGCTTTGGGGAGCTCATATATGCAGACACCAGCAACTTGGGAGACAGCTACTGGGTCTAAGCCCAGCTACTGGAAGGATCCACATTGTACATATAGGTATGTATATGCAGACCTTCATCCTGACCAGCAAGAGAGGGAACCAGGATAGGATTGTTGGTGCTGCTTCCACGAGTGCTGAGCATGTCTGTATGTGTTGATCTGTGTGGCCTGCTGTATGTAGGTACTGTGTATGTGTGTTTGGGTATGTGCCTATAGGGAATACATTCTCAGCCTTGCTAGTTGCTGGACCTGGGGGCATGGGGCTGTCAGGCTATGAGATACCACCCCTTCCCCCTTTAACAGAAAGGAAAGGCAAAAATTAAACTCCACCATGTAACTAATTTTAAGTATGATACTTTCCATACTATTAATACATTCGCATTTGCTTCAGGGAATTTTTTTGTTTTGTTTTAATGAAGCTTCAGTCTTCTGCCAAACTGAAGTTAATATCACATATAGTCAAATAAGGTTTTGGCTGATACACATGAAGAAGAAAAGACTGGTAATATGGTCCATTTGTAGAAAGATCAAAGCCAAAACCCAAACCCCTATAAATTAAAGTATCTGAATACATTATAACAGAAGTATTTGAATACATTATAACAGTAATGCACACACTGGAGAAGATGAGGTAATTGTTTCTTTTTGAGACACCATATAACACAGAATATGCAGTGAAATAACATGAAAAATAGACACAATTATTCATAATTTTATGTACCTGTAAACTGCTTGTAATTCATACATACTGATGTTTCAGAAGTAGCTGGCTGTCCTAACAAAGATTGTAACTTTTCCTGAAAAGTCTGCATTGGTGATAAGCTTAATGGCAGGTGACACTCTGTGTTTTTCAGTCTGCAACTGTAACAAGAAACTGTTCATTAACAACGAAGTAAAACCCACAGATAATCTAATGAAGCTCTGTTAAATGAATATCTAAGACAAAATAACTAATCTTAACATGTTAGGTCCTGTACCTACGAGGAGTCTGGGAATACAAATTTTTGAGGCAAAGGACACGCCTTGTTACAATAAATTTAATGCAAATAACATTAATGACAAAATACAGTATATTAATTCTAAGCTCAAATTTACCTTGAGAATTCATCAGAGTTCTGACAATACAGCTGGTAGGCCACACCAATTGAAACAGACAGTTTCCAGTCCCCGAGTCTGCGTGTTAACCACACAGCTTCTGGAATGAGCCCGGCAATAAAGAACAAATCAAGAGCATATTCAGCTGTCCACACAGATGAAAGGTTCTGGTCCCTGACAGCTCTGGTAACCAAACAGTGTTGCAGCGGAATAATACGTGTAGAAAAGTCTGTGACACAAAAACCACATTTTAAAGTTTAAATAAATCTGCATCGCATCAGACGAATAATCTAGAATTCATATGTTCACATTGCTTTTGGCTTCATTTCAGTGCACAATTGCTCTTTACTTTATTAGAGGCACACTACGGGGTTTATCTGCAGCAGGCAGATGCAGCTCATGCTATGATATAATAGGGAGGTCAGAGTAGGCTATTTTTCTGCTTAATAATGTGGGATATGCAAGCATGTGCAAAAGTTGTGGGTTATTCTTTAAAGATTTAATCGCACTGATGGAGCATTTGCAAGTATGCGACATATGCTTAAGATATTCCAGAAGATACACCTGAGATAAATGGAAGTTCTGAGTTTTCCTAGCATACCCATGTTGTTTCTACTCACTGTGCTGCTTACTGCAGAAGACAGAAAGCTACAATGCATTTTTGAGAAAGAATAGTACATTATTTTAAAGAGAGTGTATCAAGACAAAGTGAAGACAAACTTAGTATGTCCTTGTTTCTTGAGGTTTAGATTTGTTTTCCAAGGTTTTACTTCCTGGTTTTCCTGGAGAGGTGCTGATTAACATTAACTCTTAAGGAGTTATTTGCTTCTCTTGCAGTTTCTGTTTACTGTTGAGGCAATGACATTATCTAGGGAAATATTCACATTAACCCAGCCTGTGCAATGCAATTTTTCCAAGATTGTCTCACCATGTACATTATCTTTGACTAATGCGTATTAAAAATCAAGGTCTTATTTTGTAGGTTTTATCTGGAAAGTTGTCTGATTAAAACATCCAAAAGACCGTGTAGAAATATGTATCACTGCATGCTGTAGTACAGAAATATTAAAAACAGTCAATGTATTCAAATACACTGCAGAAAATCTAATCAAAGTAAGTTAATATTGTAGAGAAATATTTGGCATTATAATATCAACTTACTTGTAGAGTACTTACAATACTTCCAAATAACTCTTCATCCCTGTGGACATTAAATAGTTTTGAAAAATTAACCCTGAAACCAAAACCTTCCCAACAAAGGAAGTGTTTTAAACAGAATCTCTTGCAGAAAATACATAAAACACACACACTGTGATAAATACTAATTCTCAAAAAACTGCTGAATAGCAGGACTTAAATTAAAAAGTACTATTTGGGTTCAACAAAAAAAAAAACTTGATATTCCCACTTGTCCTGATGATATGGTGTCTGGAGCATTTTGGCTTCCAAGAGCTAGACTGTCAAATAAGCAAAAATCTTTTCCTCTGGCTTTTCAGTTTGGGTCACGCCATATCACAGATCCAATTCAACTATTTGTTAAGCACTGCTTTTCTCTCACTTTTGGGAGGATCAAAGTCAGTCAGAGCCACATCTTTAGGCAAAAGTGGTGCAAGAACCATGACATTCTAATGTTGTTTAATTTAGGTGAAAAAAACCACAGCAGCCTTTTACCTGTGTATCAGATTTAGATACCTAACCTCAAAGCATAGGAAAAGCAATAAAAAAAAAAACAACTCAAGAAAAAAAATCAATATATTAGAAGGCAGTCCTGAAGGGCAAAGGAGTCCAGGAAGGCTGGACATTCTTCAAGAAGGAAATTTTAGATGTGCCGGAGGAGGCCATCCCTATGTGCCAAAAGACAAGCTGGCATGGAAGAAGACTGGCCTGGCTGAACAGAGAGCTCTGGCTGGAACTCAGGAAAAAAAATGAGTTTATGACTTTTGGAAGAAGGGGCAGGCAACTCTGGAAGACTACAAGGATGTTGTGAGATTATGCAGGGAGAAGATTAGAAGGACCAAGCCCAGCTAGAAATTAATCTGGCTACTGCTGTAAAAGAAAATAAAAAATGTTTTATAAATACATTAGCAATAAAAGAAGAAAAGAATCTCCATCCTTTATTGGATGCATTGCAACAGGCTGCCCAGGGAAGTGGTGGAGTCACCATCCCTGGAGGTATTTAAAAGACATGTAGATGTGGTGCTTTGGGACATGGTTTAGTGGTGTACTTGGCAGTGTTAGGTTTATGGTTGGACTGCATGATCTTAAAGGTCTTTTCCAACCTAAACAATTCTATGATTCTATTCTATGGATTAAATGATTCAATTGCACACACCAAACTATTAACTTTAAATACCAAAAATATTTTCAATAATCAAGAGATGCAAAACATTAATCCCACACACAGACACACACACTCCTCAACAAAAATACCTGGAAAAACTAAGTTATTTTATCTTTACAGGTAATGGTGCTGAAAGTATATATCACCAAGTTAAAGCATGACAGACAGCATTGATATGCACGTTAAAAAATGGTAAGACTTAAGCACAGCAAATTGAACTGCTTTTAGAGAAAATACCTTGTTTGATGTGAAGTGGATGCAGGATGTCAACATTGTGTGGGGGAAAGATATAGAGAAGCTGATTTGTGAAATAAGCGGCCATGAATCGTGCCATGGATCGAATCACAGCCATGGCAGTTTCAGTATGAACATCTGCTACCATCCATAGTTCATGCTGAAAATACTTGGTATCTAAAAAAAACAGGTATCAAATTAAAACATGAGGAAAATGATTTTAAATTTGAATGGTAAAATTGTTTAGTCACAGCTTGTAAAACATTTTTTTAAACAAGCGTACTATGGTATTACTTAATTTCTCAACAAGCTTTCAGGACTTAACAGAGCCTCATCTTTTACACTAATTACACACTACACTAAAAGACTTTTATACTGGGTTTTTAATTACTAGAGATGGACCTCTACTATCTAAATTTACTTCAGCATTGAGTCAAAAAAACTGTTTAAATTTGGAAATTTAGATTTCATGCTCTGAGTTAATAGAAAAAACTTACAAGCATCTGCAAAAAAATCCCACTGTCAATTTAGTACTGGTCACCAATCTAAAATCCACTATTTTATCATGTTGTATCATTAAAAAAAAAGTTAAATCAATATAAAATGAAATCACATCACCTCCCCCTTATTCTTTTTATCCAAAGTCTTTCCTTAAGCAGATTTGAATCCCAGAATATTTAACAGGCCATACTTTCACTATTAATTGTACAATGAAAGTTGTCTAAACACTCCAACAAGTGCAGCTAAAAGAACATCTGAGGATTAGAAAAAGACCTTTAAACTCACTGAAAAAACAGACTTCAGTCCAGTGTAAAGAGAAAAGCATGTTTTCAAGTGAGTGTGTGATGGCACAGAAATTAGACACTAGGTTATTCAAAGAGCATCAACATACCTTATCACACTTTTATGCAATATAAACATACCAGAAAATTTTTCCATCTGATTCACTGAGAGCTGTGATCGCCTCAGAATCTCTCCTACCAGATGATCACAGAGTCCCTGAGCCTCACACAAGTTATATTGATAAAGGTGGCAAAATAATATTGCAAGATAATATCTAGTTTGAAGAAAACATGTTCTTTTTCCTCCTGCATTAAACAAGAAAAAAAGGGCAGAAGTCTAGTTGGAAAAGAAACAATAAACACAAGAACAGACACAGCAGGTTTGAAAGTACTAGTTCCTCCCTCTTGAGAAACATATCTATGTAAACATATACTCTGAGAAGGAACAGAAATCAGGAGAAGCTATTTTAAGAGATACGATCCTCCTACAACTTCTAAGTTATTAGTGAGTTAATGCTCACCAACAACAGTTTTACTTCTAGAGATCTGGCAGTTTTCAAAACAATTCAGTGTATAATTGTTAAGACACAGACAAAGACAGGAGAGCTCAAGGGAGCTTAGCCTTCAAAGAAGGGATGCCTAAACCACAATGAAATTGCTTAAACATCCACCAAGCTTCCAATATCCTCAGTTCCTTCTGTGTGAGGTATTCCTCATCATAATAACCAGCAAAAAAATTTTCTCATGATGCCTGGGAAGAGACTCTAGAATATCTGTTTCAAATCAACTCCTAAATAAACTCCTGCCACAAATTACTTTGTTTTGTTGCTCCCCAAACACTAAGTCTTTTGATTTTACAGCTACAAAAGGAATTTTTGTTCATCTGTTTTTCATTGTCTCTTTCTTGCTCAGAAATATACCTAGAGCTTTTCTGTACCAAGTACTTTATAAACACAAGAAAACTCTGATATTAAAATAGAAATGCCCAGAATTTTCTCAGGGAGCAATCAGACTTAAGTTTTGACTGGTATCTATTCAAATCCCAGCTTAATTTCAAATATGCGTCCTTTATGTGTCTTGCCCCCTTTTTCTGAAGGGCAAACAGAGCCACAAATAACTACATAAAGTGATCATACAACTTATCTCCTCCACCCTCAAAAAAGATTTTATCCCTTACCTTTTGCCTTGATTTCACAAAGAGATCTTTTCCAAATATCCACAGATTCTCTGTATGAGCCTAAAAGAAATTTCTCCTCACCTACAAAAGTCACATATGTAACAAATTAAAAGTTTTATATAGTTAGTTTTACATGTGCAAACACACATGCACTTAATTCAGGAGAGTAAAATATGTGAGTCTCCAGCAAATGTCTATTCTGAGAGCTAAATCCAAGTTTTGAGCATCTGAGAGAAGATGACTTTGAATACTACTCCCCGCCTTTTTTTTAAATTGCTGAATCAGTATTAAATAAAATTCATGTTATAATCATTCATACAAGGTTTTCAGTAATTAGGTTATTTTTTTTCGATTACACAAGGTTATAAATGTTAACTATAGTTAGAAATTCAGTATTCAAAACCCACAATAGTTTATTAATTGGGAAAAGCATTTTCGCTTATCTGTTCTCATATTTCCTATGATGGGGAAGATGTTTTTTCATTGTAAAAAGTAGTTGCAAAATTATTTAGCAATTTGAATATACATGTTCTTTTTCAGTATAAAAGCACTTTCAAACAATAGGTCTATGGACTATTAAACATTTCATCTCTCTAAGTGTCACCTCTCCACTGCTATTCCCATTCCTATTTTTAATCCATTGGTTCATTCCTAAATACTTTGACAGAAAAATAACTGTAAAAGAACACAGCTCCTGGGCAAAGGAGGAGGAAAAAAAAAAAAAAAAAATAGTGCTACCATAGAAGAAAAGACAAGGACAAATTTGCCACTCTACCCAGCTTATCAGCAGCTAGCTGGTTCAGCTGTTGGCTGGCCCATCAGCATGTATGTTACTCTAGTGCATTCATGAACCATACCATAACTATTTGGCAAACTCAATGTAAATAAAGGAAGGAAGGGTGGGAAGTTGCCTGTATTGTTAGGATAAGCGAGAGAGACATGCAGGAGCTAACGTATTGTATGGAGTGATGTAGGAAGAGAAGCTAGAAGTATCATTTAAGGGAGAGAGATCAAGAATATGGAGAGGAAACAGAATTATGGTAGGAGACATAAATGGGAAGCTGGGCTTATTAGTGTGGAAGGGGAAAGGAAAAATAGAGCATAGGACAGTAATGTGTAGGAAATTAGATTAGAACCATATACTGTTTGCAAAATAAATACGCTAGATTAAGTCTATCACATTAGGTTACATTAATAAGATTCTTAGTTGAGGCTGACTACATTCATGTACACAACATGCTCATGTCCACACTGACTACATGGAGTGAACAGGATTTCTACACAGAAATCCAGTAAGAGATACACTGCCATACCCATCTACTTCAGAGGAAATAACACAGTACAAATGAGATGAGAATTCAGATCCTGCATTCAGATTCTCTAGGACATTCTTCAAAGCAAACTGAAGTCAATATAGAGTTTTTGTTTAGCTCAACAAGCTCTAAAGATTACAATACAATCTACAGGTATACCAGGGCATGAAGCATTTAAGAGAGAGTCCTGATCAGAATTTTAAGGAAAGTCCCACTATTGACTTTTTCTATATCTGTTGGTATCCTGGTTTTGGCTGGGATAGAATTAATTTTCTCCTTCGTAGCTGGTACAGTGTGTTTTGGATTTGGTGTGAGAACAATGTTGATAGCAACAACTAAAACATCAGTGTGTTAAGTAGTGCTTATCCCAAGTTAAGGATTTTTCAGTTTCCCATGCTCTACCACCAAGCCAGTGTACAAGAAGCTGGAAGGGAGCACGGCCAAGATAGCTGACCTGAACTAGCCAAAGGGATATTCCATATCATAGGATGTCATGCTCCTCCAGTATATAAACCGGGGGGAGTTGGCCAGGAGGGGTAGATCACTGCTCAGGCATCAGTCAGCGGGCGGTGAGCAACTGCATTGTGCATCCCTTGTCTCTTCTTGGGTTTTATTTCTTTTTTTCGTTATATCCCTTTTCATTACTATTATTATTTATTATTGTATTTTATTTTATTTCAGTTATTAAACTGTTCTTACCTCAACCCTTGAGTTTTACTTCTTTTTTTCAATTCTCCTCCCTATCCCACTGCGAGAGGGAAGGAATGAGCAAGCAGCTGCATCGTGCTTAGTTGCTGGCTGGAGTTAAGCCACAACGGGTGGTCAGTTATTGTCATTAAGTTGAACCTAATTTTCCTATTTTCCAGTTAACCATGCAACTACCTAACATTTGTAGTTCTTTCCAAAGTACTAACCAGATACGGAATTAATCTTCAAATGTTGTTCTAAGGTCACTCCTGAAGACTGGAGGGTCGCTTGTATGTGACTGAAAAGCGATGAGACAACAGACTGTTCTTCTGCATTCTTGTTCACTTTTCTCTTCAGCTGCATCTGATACCAAACCACTTTCTTATACAGTAATTGCCATAGTACCATCAACCTGTAGTTCAAGAAGTATAATAATATGAAAATCATTAAAATTTAACAAAGTTACTTACATCAGTTTCTTATTTTCTTATATTTTGCATTATGTATCTGAAAACTAAATTATATTTTGTGTTAACAACTACATTCTTGACTTCAATGAGGGGAAAAAATGAAACATTTTTTTGCCTTAGTTTTGGGTTTTGACCAACCAACGTTGATTCCTCTGAATTTGCGTAAATGCAGCAATGTACTTCATCACCCAACCACCCCTCAAGTTAATCCCTTGCTATCTAAACAATGGGGAAATGAAATAACCTAGATAAACCTCAGAACAGGTATCAGTGTCTTTATAAACAAGACTGATTAAAAAATACAGTGAAAGCATAACTCAGAAAAGCAAAGACAGGGAAACAAAAGACTGCAGAGCATGTTTTTAGGGCTGGCAAGTCCCTGCTGCCCAGCACAGTACTATTAGATGTACCAGCTCAGATATGTAATAAGCTTGCCAATACAAACAAGTATACGTTGCCAGGGACTTGAAAAAGCTTGCATAAAACTGCAACATATCTGCATCTTCTCTAGCACTACTGCTTCCATTATCAATACATACAGGGTCAGCCATATGCACAGTGCTCAGTAAGTGAAGCAGAATTAATCAATCAAAAACATGGGTTATGTTATCCAAAGAAGAAATTTCACCAAAAATGAAATTTGCCCACCAAATTTGCAATAAACACAGTAATATATTTCAAGCTCATTGAAGAAATACATTTTACTGTAGTAAGATTAAATTTGTGAGTTATAATGCTTCTTAGGTTCTAAATCTCTGGAAAGGAAGAGCTTGCTTGTATGATTAATACACTTGGACTCATGTGACTTCTGCAGTAGAGAAAGCAGTAATAATATACTTTCCCAATAGCTGGATAGCACACTTTGGTTTAAGCTTCTTTCAAGTTTGTGTTCACCTTCAAAGAAGAAATAGCTCTGATGGTTTGTTAAATTTCCACACACTGGGGTTTTTCTTACTGATCCGGGACACCACATCCATAAACAAGCGCAAACTTTGCTGACTAAGTTGACATCGTAGATATATTGTGTGTGAGCAGCATCTTGGCTCCACTGAGTTTGGAAATGCTGCATGGGAAGGAGTGGAATGGGCAAGAGGCAGTAAAAGTTTCTTGAGCTGCAATACCTGGATTGATGCTGCACTACCAGACCTGGTGTGAGCTGTTAATCCACCAGTTATTTCTGAACCAATTGGTAGTAATTAGTTAAGTCACCATAACTGAACTATATTCAACTATAGGTCTGAGCCCTAACCTGCATGCTTCTCTCCAGACTAAACAGCCCCAGCTCCCTCAGCCGCTCCTCACAAGACTTGTGCTCCAGGCCCCTCACCAGCTTGGTTGCCCTTCTCTGGACACGCTCCAGCACCTCCATGTCTTTCCTGCAGTGAGGGGCCCAAAACTGAACACAGGACTCCAGGTGCGGCCTCACCAGTGCCAAGTACAGGGGAACAATCACCTCCCTGCTCCTGCTGGCCACACTATTTCTGATGCAGGCCACGATGCTGTTGGCCTTCTTGGCTCACGCTGCCAGCTCATATTCAGCCGGCTGTCGACCAACACCCCCCAGGTCCTTTTCTGCCCGGCAGCTTTCCAGCCACTCTTCCCCAAGCCTGTAGCGCTGCATGGGGTTGTTGTGACTCAATTGCAGGGGCCTGCACTTGGCCTTGTTAAATCACATACAATTGGCCTCAGCCCATCGATCCAGCCTGTCCAGATCCCTCTATAGAACCTTCCTATCCTCGAGCAGATCAACCCTCCCTCCTAACTTGGTGTCATCCACAAAATTACTGAGGGTGCACTCGATGCCCTCATCCAGATCATTGATAAAGATTGTCCTGGTGTCAGCTGGGATAGAGTTAACTGTCTTCCTAGTAGCTGGTACAGTGCTATGTTTTGAGTTCAGTATGTGAAGAATGTTGATAACACTGATGTTTTCAGTTGTTGCTCAGTAGTGTTTAGACTATAGTCAAGGATTTTTCAGCTTCTCATGCCCAGCCAGGGCACCTGACCCAAACTGGCCAACAGTGTATTCCATACCATGTGACGTCCCATCTAGTTTAGGAACTGGGAAGTGGGGGGGCAGGGATTCGCTGCTCGGGGACTGGCTGGGTGTCGGTCAGCGGGTGGTGAGCAATTGCCCTGCGCATCATTTGTACATTTCAATCCTTTTATTACTACTGTTGTCATTTTATTAGTGTTATCATTATCATTATTAGTTTCTTCTTTTCTGTTCTATTAAATCGTTCTTATCTCAACCCAGGAGTTTTACTTCTTTTCCTGATTTTCTCCCCCATCCCACTGGATGTGGGGGGGAGTGAGTGAGCGGCTGCATGGTGCTTAGTTGCTGGCTGGGGGTAAACCACAACAAAGATAATTAAAGAGAACTGGCCCCAAAACTGAGCCCTGGGGAACACCACTTGTGACCAGCCACCAACTGGATTTAAATCCATTTCACCACAACCCTCTGGGCCCAGCCATGCAGCCAGTTTTTTACCCAGTGCAGAGTGCACCCGTCCAAGCTGTAAGCAGCCAGTTTCTCCAGAAAAATGCTGTGGGAAATGGTGTCAAAGGCTTTACTAAAGTCTAGGTAGACAACAACCGCAGCCTTTCCCTCATCCACTAAGCAGGTCACCTCATCATAGAAGGAGATCAGGTTGGTCAAGCAGGACCTGCCTGTCATAAATCCATGCTGACTGGGCCTGATTGCCTGGCTGTCCTGTTTTGGTTTTTTTTTCCCCCATGCAAAGACCATTCATACCTTTTTTCTGTTTTTGCATCATGGTTTACTGCTCGAGGAGGCTCTCTAAGGAGAGAATTCAGTGAACTGAACTGTTGAGTAGTACTCTCATCAAGAGCTAGGAAAATAGGCACAGCGAGGGAGTCAAGTTCCACGAGACTGTTACCATGAGGAGATGCAAAAAAATTTTCATACTGTAGTATGCACATGCTACTTAGAGTGTGTGAAACCATCTTCAAAACATAGAAGCATGCCAAAAGGTTTTTTGAGAACAACTGATCTTGTTGCTGTATAAGCATCAGTTTTAAAGTTTGTAATGTCAGTTTTGCCACGTGCACAGTCAGACTGGCTCTTGAATGCCAGTACAAGACAGTTAAATACTGCTGAAAATATTTTAGGACATAATGCATCCAGTGAGTATTCTTCAGAGACTTGTTTAAAGATGCATCCTGGCTTAGCAAAGAATATTTCACAAACTGAAGAACGTTGAAAAAATGGATAATGCAGTTCACTGTGTAATTCAGCAATGTATCTTTCTCTTCCATATTTTTTGAAATCCCTATCTGCCATGCAGCAAGGAGGTTCTTCTGAATGAAATACAGTTCCACTGATAATTTATCTTTCTCTTCAGTACTGTCTTTTGCATGGATAGTATCAAACATTGACGCAAATTCTAAGTGGCCTTGATCAGCTTTAACAACAAATGAATGGATTCTTTGGCTACAAAAGCTGGAAGGCCTATTGCAAAACTGCTTTTCGTCATGCGATTCTTCTTCATAATCCTAAATCAGACAAAAAAACAACCACCAAAACCAACAATTTAATTCAACTCTGTTGAGAGAGAGCATAGTCTGCAAGGACTCACCGTCTCACAAATGAAATCTTTATGCTTAATTAACTTGCTTAATTGCTAGTAAGTTTAATGCACAGCACTTTCATCTAGACCTCAAACTAAATGTGGCTATCTGGAATAGTTGTGCAGACAGAAATTAAATTGTCTAACAACAACAAAAAAATTACGCTGTAAACACAGCAGTAGTTTTTATAGCAGAATGTAAAACTCTGTCCTTTATTAAGCCCAGAACATGAGGAAGAGTTTTTGCCAGATACCTGCAAGATATAAAAGCCATTCAACAAAAGCTCAAAACCTTCAAAGAACAAATCAAAAACCAAAAGCATGAAATGGAGTGCGGAAAGGCTGCACAGTAACTTTGATCACAGGGCCATTCTTCCAAAAGACGTGTACAAATTTTGGAATTGATGGAAGAATCCTCTAAAACTGAGGATAAATATCTTTTTTACTACAGATAATAATATTGTACTTGTTATTAATATATACAGTCCCAGTATATTTAGTAGTGTAATGTTACTTTTATTATAAAGTGAAGCTAAATTATAAAACTACAATAAACTGATGTATATGTTGATTAGTATTTTTCAAAAAGTTAATGCACTGCTGAAAGAAATATGTTTGAAAATAATAACCAAGTATCAGTTGAGAAAAATAACCATATTCCTCACACATATGAAGAAAATGAGAATTTAACCAAAACCGAATTACTTCAAATATACTTAGTAAGAGCAAACATACCTATATTATTTGAAAAAAATTATTCTTTACATTTAGTATACCTTAAAATTCAATCATTTGCATAATTATAAATGGAAAAATGCTATTAAGTACCAGTAAATCCATGCTTTTCTCAGTCATGTCTGTTGTGTCCTCCTCCAGGAATTTCGGAATGGTGGAAAAGATGGAACTTTGGTTTTGAGTGTGTTTTAAAAGACTAGCTTTTAAAGACAACAGTGATTGTAAAGACAGAGGTCTCCCTTTAGACTAAAAGAAATAACAATAACGAAAAACATATTATTATCTGCCTCCAGCAAGATCAAACCAGACACTTTCTAAACAAACAAGGAAATTGGTCCCTTCTGTAAAAAGCTTCAGTTTAAAAGTCCCAGACAGAAAGGGAGAACAGGCAAGCAGGTGTACATTGGACAGAAACAATAATTTGACCATGCTTCAGGAATGCAGAATTTTCTCAGCACCAGACAACTTCACTTTGCTTCATGCTGAAGGAATCTGCTTTCTTGATCCCTGAAATGATCCTACAAGTTTGCCAGTATGTAGGGCTTTCTTGCTTTCTGGCTAGTAACATATCTCTTCAAATCCTCGAATCCTTGCCCACTCTTCTAGTTTATGCATGAATACCATCATAACTCACTTCTCCAAAAATCCAAAACACAAACTGAACTGGAAGAGAAGTTGCATTAGATCAGCAAATGCAAAATTGCTGAACTTAGTATCTATTATATCTTACGTGGTTGGCAACAGTTGCAGGACCTCTTCCTTCAAAGGCTTTCCTTCTCCTAGACTTCATTTAGAAGTGACATAAAACCAAAAAAAATGCTTTAAGAAAGCTTTAATTCACAACCTGAATTGAGGACCAAGTGAACACATGCACACAGCACCACTGGGACTGTTGCTGACTGTTCTAAAACTGCAACAGCCTAAAATAGAGAGGTCTTATAGAATCCTTTCTGCATCATTCTGAAAGGATGAGTTGGTCAGAGTAGCATAATACCTGTCAATGCTCTGAACCAACTCTACGGATACAGAAATCCCTATTTCTTTCACAGTTCGAGAAAGCATTATAGTGACAGTTAAGACTGTCCCCTTTACTATATTTTACTGAAATGTCACCCAGACTTCAAAGGAATAAAATTTCAGAGAAAACTGTGTATCCATTGTTTTCTAGTTCAACACTGTTCTCAAAACAATTTTATAATTTAAAGGAATTTGCACAATTATCATGGTAAACTAAATTGAGGTATTCAGTTTAAAAATTCGGCATTTTTTATACACACAAAGTTTTTTACTTAAAGCCTACAAAACAATTCATAACCCTACCTTGGAGTCCAGCAAATTCTGACGGATATTTTCAAGCCGTTGGGTTGAATCAAGCAAAAGGGATCTTATAAATCCCGATGGTGAAAGGTTGTTAGGAAATCTAAGCACTGTTATCATGTATCCATCAGAGACAATGAGGTAGGGTAATCTTGAATGTGAAGCAACAGAGAATCTCTGTCTCATAAGGTCACTTTCAGAAGCTGAAGAACCAAGAGACTGACTGGAGTCTTGACAAAAAGAGTGCTGCTGTCTAAAATAAAGATACACCAAAACATAAGAGGCAACTATCATAGGTAATAATCATGAACAGAATAGAGAAGTAACTTACGAATATTTAATACCGCTCATGCTACTGTCCCAATAGGTCCATTCAGAATTATAAGGAAGTGTCTAGATTTCTGCAGGATGAGCACTGTGTATAACACTATTTATGCTTGCAAGACATGACTATATTGCTGCAGTTGCAACTCTTTTAATTTAAAGAAAAATAAAACCAGCTTTCAGTATTCTCTTATTATTTCATTAATATTATATGTATTTTTTTATCAATTGGACTTTAAATTTCTCTATCACTTTCTTATCTAGCCCTTATTGTGTATGACAAGTGCTTGAAGATGAAATTCTAAGTAGCTTCTAATAAAGTCATGTATGAAAAACCAAAAAATCCCTCAAGATCTGAATCTTAGTATTTCAGAATCAATTCAGACATTCAACAGAAATATTTTATATCAACACACAACTCTTCTTATACAAAAAAGGTCTTACAAAGCCCTTTCTTATAAAGAAATTGCTCCTTACTGAGTTCCAGAAAGCTGTGTTGTGCATGTATTCTAATATTAGCTCCATAATAGTTTGAAATAATGTGTAAAATTACTGGTTTTTTTTTATTTCTTAATAGTCCAGAAGTTACTAGATTATTTGAAAACAAAGTAGCTGCATATATTCAATAAATAAACATAGTTAAGGTATTTTAATATATTTTAGTATCTGATTTTTCAACCAGACAGTGTAAGAAGGTATTATAATGCTTTGAATGTTTTCATGAGATGTTACATTTACACACTACACTTGGCTTCAGTCACTCAGAATTAATAGGATTTTTTTTTTTTTTTAAATTAAGATTTTCGATTCTATTTTGTTTCCTCTAGTTACTCCGGCTGTGTTACTTTTTCTAACTTTCAACTTATGCTAAAAAGTGTTATCAGAGATCCTTCTAATCCCCCATGCACCCAGCAGCATAAATTCAAAATTTAGATCTGGAAAAATCAGACCCCCAAAAAACATTTACAAAGCTAACTAGTTTTTGTCCATGCAAATATATTATTTACAAGATCTGATTTGGAAGTGTGATATAGAATATTATAGGTAAAATTAAACAGTGAGCAGAGAAATACCACTGGATTAAAATAAGTCTGCACTTTTAGTACTTCTGTAAGTTTAATTTCTTCTTACATCATAATAACAAGCTATTTTTAATTACTACTAAATACAAACACTTTTAAAAAACCAAATCACTTAATGCCAATTTTCATCATGACAAACCCATTATAAGAAATAGAACTATGAACAAGAAACAGATATTGAGAAGACACAAGAAAAGCAAAAGAGTGAATTTGAAAGATGAAGTTTATGTAAAATAGTAAAAAAAAAATGTTAGAAAGTAAGATATATCATATGACAAAAACATATAAATATTTTCAAACCCTTTTACCTGTATGTTATTAGTGGATGAAATGGAATAAACTCTGCTGGTCCAAATTCTACAGAGCAGCCAGAAGTAATCATGGTCAGCAATTCGCCCATACATGTCAATAAAATCAAAGATCCGCGTTTTAACATGCAAGCCAGGAAAAGACTATCAGGAGTCCAACTCATATCGCCAACCCAGTAAGATCTAAATTGGGCAGGGAAAAATATTTTCTCTGTCAAATCACTGTATCGAAAGGTTAGGGTAATTAAAAAACAAAGAAACAAACAAACCCAACAGAAAAAAACCTCCCCAAATCCACAACACAAAACCAAAAATATCCACAACAGCAGCAGAAAAAGCATCAATTACTGACCTGACAAACTTGGATGGGACCATGTTATTCTTGCTGCTACAACCTTTAAGGCTACCCGAAATAGTTACAAAATTCAATGTGTTTAAAAACAAAATCTGAGTTGCCTAGAAAGAAAATGTAAAGAGAACATAAATGTTTTTATCAAAATGTCATTACTGTAAAAAACAATTTCTATTTGCAAGTTATGCCTTACATTTGATGTACTGGAAACATTATTATAAATGAAAGTGACATTGCACTTCAGTATTTATTACTATTTACAGTATTTATTTCTATATCTGAAAAATAAAGATTATTATATTCTCAATATAGAATTCAACATTCTTTTTAATGTAACGTTTTCTAAAACCCTGAAAATAACGTAAGATCACTCTTCTCCAGTCTTATGGTGAGTAACAACTGGAGTTTTGAAGGACTCCATCATCCCATCCTAGCGCACTAAATAAGCTGGTCCATATTCCCTTTCATCATTACCACTAAAAACTGCATCAAGATTTGGCCACTGAGTTGTTAGAAGGAATAACATTATGAAGTGGGAACATAACCTACAGCACATGCTCAGCTGAGGCCTGACTGAGAATCATATGGAATCTTTGCAGATACAATACACTAACTGAAATTAATTTCTTTATTCTTGTATTTCTTGGAGATTAGAAGTGACAGAGGAGCTTACATGGATTTCTTAAGACAACAGCATTCCAAAAATTGCAAGTTGTGGCAGAATTTTTTAGTTACGGATAACAATGTGAACACAATCACATGTATCAATAAGAACGCTGAAAAATCACTCCTAAAAAATGTGTTATTAAATCCTTGTTACCACTTCCTTTAAACTGAACTACTATCTTAAATTATGTACTGTCTATCATTCATACCTTTGGATCAGTTTGATTAACAGCTACTGCAAGTAGAAGTCCATCTCTTGCAAATGCACACAGCAAAGCTCCTTTTGACTTCACAGACACACACCTAGGAGCCAAATTATCAAGAGAACAAGTCTGCTGCACCCAGTGGATCTGGTATGGCAAAGAACTGAATACCAAAAGACAACAAAACCAAGATGTTACTTGCTGAATGGGATGATTCATATATAGTAACAAACCATGCAAGACAAAAAACAGATAAAGCATGAACAATAAAAAAAAATAATCTATTTTTCTTCAAAAACCTTACAAATGAAAAGTATTTTGTATTTATACAAGCTTAAAATTATGTCTGAACACTGAGAATTATTTTTTGGGACAGGAATTCGGGCTATATGTATAGACCATGCAAATAAATATAGATGCATGCCATATAATTAAGGCACTTGCATTCTAGCCAGAAACAGCTTCCGCAGACAGTGTAACGTCATCCAACACAGGAATACTCAGAATTCGAAAATGAAAATCAACAGTATACTGCTCTGAACAAAGAAGTTGTGGATGCCCCATCACTGGAAGTGTTCGAAGTCAGATTGGATTGGGCTTCCAGCAACCTGATCTAGTGAGAGTTGTTCCTGCCCATGGCAGGGGGGTTGGACTAGATGATCTTTAAGGGTCCCTTCCAACCCAAACCATTCCATGATCCTAAAAAGACTGAAAACATGACAGAAAACACAAGAGAGATTCCATTTGGAAGCATGCCACCGAACAGACAAAAAATAAAGCATTAACATGAAAAAAAAGAATTAAACAACAGTAAGCAATGAAATTGAGAGATAGTTGGCATAAAGAAGTTATGAGTAACATGGCTGAGAAACGTGGTTACAATTTCAGGCTGAAAGTACTATGATATATATAAGCACTTCTACACTGGGAATGTTATACTTTATTTCATTTTTTATATTACCAGAAAGGCATTACCATGCTGCTGACAAACTGAGTGAAGAGTGAGGCTGCTTAGTAGGGCAAGGAGGACATCATTACTAAGTTAGTATCAAAAGGGCGTCATTTAATAAAAGCAGTTGTACCACGTCAAGTGTAGGGCAAAATTTTAACAAGTTACTTAAGTTATACCTGCACAGGACATTATCCGTTTAAACTCATACATACATGTATCTCACTTAAGAAAAGGTGTGGACTACACATGTAGTCAGGATTATTATTCAACTGCATTTTTAAGTGGTTGTATCAGTAAAACTATTTCAGTACATGGTCCCAGCACAGATAAAGAAACGCACACACCCTCTTACACAGCCTACACACAAGAGATGAAAAGGGGAAGAGAAAACAAATAAAATATACAAATATGCATAATAAAGAAAAGAAAGAGGTATTCAGGGCATTCATGGCTGCACAGCGTGCACTAGTAATATAAGAAAAACTAGAAAAGGAAGCTCTATCAGCATGACATAAAAAACTCCCTGACACTAACACACACATATGTAAAGGCATGTATATGTATATACAGCCACCCACACATAGTGATAAATACACCCAGTTTTATTTAGGTATACGTTAATAATGAAGTATGGAATACATACATAAATGTTGTTACTGTAACCACATTTAAATACTTGAAAATGACCACATACGGATCCTATACATGCACATATAATGTGTGACGCTATGAACATACATATGCAAACATAAGTAAGTGCTTGTAACTACAGGCTAATTGGACATCAATGTAAATGTATTCAGCTGCAGCTCTGAATCCCAGCTCTAAAGCACTTTGTAATAAAAAAAAATTTCCGCTTAAGCTAATGTAACTTCAGATATCTTTGAACTTACCTAACATATTTAAAGCTATTTTCATGCCATCGAAGAATCAGAAATGTCAGCACCAAACATTCTCCAGAGTAAAACACAAAAGAGCACAAACAGCAATCACCCAGTACCTGTGGAAAAAAAAGCCACAACCAAAACCAGAACAAACCCAAAAACCTGGTTACACACAATTTTCTCTTTAATTATTTATACATTTAGATCAATAGCTATTACAATTCAGATTAAATAACATAATGTTGTCACTCAGAAATATAAAGGCTGGCAAGAATATTACTGGACCAGATAAACTTTGATCTGATCCAGTACAGCTGTTCTTATGTTGTCATTAAATCTAATATGAACTGAACAATTAGCCTACATGCAACACCAAAGAGGCAGACATCGCTCTCAAAATTCACTGTAGCCTCTGTGGCTCTAATTTACTTAAGAGATTAAAAAATTGCTTTAGGGCTTATTTTTGTACCTCATTTTGTATGAAAGCAGCATGCACTCCAATTTCTTTTTCTTCAGTAGAAGGCAACATGACTGATTCATCAGGCAAAATTTGCATCCAACGCCCACAAGAATTTTTATAAGAGGATGTCTTTTCATGTTCTGTGCTCTCCCACAAAAAGACACATGCCGTAGGAGTAGTTAATAATGCCTTTCTGCCATCTCCAGATACATACAAGTACAATCTCATTAAACACTCTGGGGAAAAAAACAACAAACACAACAATGTGCCAGAATAGTTTCTGCTCCTCTGTTAGATTTAGATTTAAAAAGAAAAGAGAAAGGGAATTTCTTTTCTTCTCTATCACAAGAAATCCAAGCTGCCACCTTAAGTATTTTAACTATTTCCAGCTTCATCACCGATAGCAGACCTTGGGCAGCAGTAATGTCAGATGGGACATCCGCTTTTGTACATTTTATGAATTACCTTTCCCTTGAGAGTCAACCATTAGAGTTGCTTCCCGAGATTGTTTTTCTTGAAATCCATCTTTCACGAAAACTATTAACAAATGCCTAAGTGCTCTACTATCTATTACCTTCAACTGCTAAATGCACTACTGATCCTCCCTGAAATGACTGAACTGCTTGTACACTACTTCGCTTTACAACATGGTATCAGTGAGGTTACTCAATACATGACAATATTTGATACTTAAGTTTGCAAATGCGTGCCTTTACATTCTTTTCTCCAGTTAGCATTTGTCATGAAAACCCATCTACAGAATAAACTTCAAATTATGTGTATAGTGTTTACCTCAGAGGTACATCTGCTCTAAGGTATTCATAACCTAGTAAGGAATGTTTTTCTACAGTTAAAACCTAACCATTAAAAAATAAAATATTTATTGTATTTAAAAATGAATTACTATTTACAGGAGATTACTAAATGAAACAAGCTGTACCATTCAAGTGACAAAAAGGACATTTTTCAAAGCTTAACTACCTCACAAATTATACAAATGCAAAACTGTGAGAATATAGCTTTTACTTGTGCAATAACACTTACAAAAGGAAAACCACTTTTGCTCTATTCTGTTTTTCAAAAGACTAATTGAAAAAAACCCTACCTTGTGCTGCTGCAACTACTTTCCTAGACTCTTCGATCGCTGGCACAGTTTTCAAGCAGTCCTGATCTTTATTCCAAAGGAACAGCTCTCCTGTTGTAAGTATTCCTGCCAACCAAGCACCTGTGTTCATCAGGGGAGAGATGTTTTGAAGGATATTATTGTGAAGTATATAAGATTACTTCCCTTCCATCGTAGCCACAGTTCTAAAGCTGACAGTGAACTGACAGATCCTTTAGATATTCTATCTTTCTAAACTGTTAAAACTACAAATAAAATGAGTTTATAATCCATAAAATGTTATACTTAACCATTTCTTGATGTTGTTAAAACAACTACATTTTTCAATAGTGACTGCAGCCGAGGGATCTTCCTCTTTGTCTTCCCTGATGCCAGGTTAATTTCATTTATACGTTTATCATCTAGGAGAAAAATAGCCTCTTTTTCCTGTTGAACAAAAAAAAAGCATTTCATTTTTTAAAATGATATTTTCTATGTAGGCTTGCAAAATAATGCAGAGATAAAAAATGTTAGGGAAAAATAATTAGAAAAACAAAAAAAAGAAAACATGTTACAGCTGCAATTACCATCTTAACTTCATTCTTTGGCATATTTGTTTTACAGTACAACATCATATCTAGCATCCACCTACACTGATGATGAATTTGGTTCACAGGTTTCAAACTATCAAACTAATTTTACAATCATTATTAAAAAGCTCTTTGAAATATCTCAACTGAACTACCTGCCAACAAATGACAACACAACAACAACAGAGACTCTAGTTATTTCGTCTTGTAGTGTTTAATTTAGTGAGATTTTTGCCAGTGATTTCAACAGAAGAAGGAATTGGCCTTAAAAGGTTACCTACTTAAATCATACATCAGAAAAGAAGGAAAAAAAAATTTAGCCTCATTATATCAAAAAAGCTTAGAAAGCGTGTCTTTCAACAGATGCAAGATGGAATGGGAAAAAAATTTTGTTCACCACTTCCAACACTGTACTGTAAAAAAGGTTATGACAAACTAGAACCATCAAAACAAGAATCTCACATAAGGGACAAGTCGTTGGGGCGGGGGGAGGGAGAGACTCCCCATTGTTTATCTGAGAAATTCTCGATCTCCAACCTCAAGTCAGTAAGACAGAAAAAGCAGCCATTTATTTCAATAACTCTTAAGTGGGGTACCTTCAAATAACTTCTTGAGGCTTCTTTTACCCCCCCTCCCTGTAAATGGAAGTACAAAGTATTATATAATTAAAACCCCTACTCTTTGCAGAGTTCTATTTAAACAAAATTTCATTACACTTACCTGTCCAATCCACGAGATGCGAGGCCATGGTTTTCTTTGCTTGATACACATAGAGACCAGAACATCTAACTTAATCTCCATTTTTAATAAGCCTCTAGGTAATGATTATAAAGAAAAGCAAGTAGAGGCTTTTTCACATATCCATACAGTATCTGAAGAAAGAACAAAAAATACAGGAAGTTTTTATTATTTGGGTGGGAGTAGAAGATGGGAATCTAGACACAAACTCTTAACTACAGCAGCTTCCTGCTAAACACAAGCAGACCTGATGCTTGCCTGTATTTCCAAACTAAAACAGCGATTTTCATTCATGTAGCTCACAGGCTATTTGCAGTTCAGCCGTACAGACACGCATGCTTGTTCCAGAAGGAGCTGAGAGAAAGGAGCCACAAGACAAATTACCATGCCAGAACTCTGGTAAGAACGCAGAAAGCGAGGAAAACACACTGAGGCCTCCTAAGCGCAAGAGGTGGGAAACTCAAGCAAAATGCCAGCTGGGCTCCTTGGGCACAGAGGGCCGGCTACGTCTCAGACCCGAGGCCAGGCAGCGGGCGGGGGCGGGAGGAGGGCATCCCCGCCTCGGAGCCACCTCAGGCGGCGGGGTGACAGAACGCGGTACGCCCCACCACCCAAGGGGGCCGGTGACGGCCGCCAGCCTGCTGCCTCACGTTTCGGGCGATTTCCTCGGGCGGCGGCACAGTCCCCGAAGCCAAGCCGAGCGCAGGCAACCCGCTTACCTTACCCCTGCGGAGACAGTGAGGGAGGGAACGGACTTCCCTTCGCCCCTCCGGGCGCCATCCTCAAGAATTCCACCGCCACTGTTGCCCGAGTCTGGGCAGAGACGGCCCCTCAGGCTAACTGCGGCCCTCAGGGCACAGGCCGAAGGAGACGGTGCGTGCCCAAAGCGATGCTCGCCGCACTCGGCAGAGCCAGGGCGCCGCCGGGCCGCCGCACCGCCCAGGAGCCCC
>NW_010972630.1:1006211-1041913 GCF_000737465.1 Haliaeetus leucocephalus
CCCGACGGGCGGCCTCTCCCCGGCAGCCGCCCCCCGGTCGCCTGTGTCGCGTCGGCCGTCGGAGAGTTGTCTCCTCGTCACCGGAGCCGGTCTCCCGTTTGTCTCCCCGAGTCCCCTGGCCGGGCTCCGCGCACGGCTTCCCGCTGCCCCTTCGCCCCCGAACCTGCCGGCTTGGCACGCTGGGTAGAAGTCTCATGCGGTTTCGGGAGACCCGGTGAGCACCCGTCCCTCAGCGGGAAAAGGCGGGCACTTCGTACCGCCTGTGGCGACAGCCTGGGGCAATGGGTCACTCCGCCGCTGTTCCAGAGGGGAGAATTTGCATCCTCATCAGTATTCGGAGATGGGGGGATGAGCGACTGTAGGAGGCAGAGCTGTTAGAGACTAGTGCTCCCTGCCAAATACAGGAATTCAGGTGAAATACAAGAAGGGTGAGCAGTCATTTTGTTTCATCACCTTGAAGAAATGCCTTTGACTCCCTGAAACCAGCTGTTCTCTCAGGCTGGCTGTTGTTCCTCAAACCACTTTAGACCGAGTCCCCTTCTACCTTCCCTTAACCACAATCCTCATCAAGAATGAGTAACATTGGGACAGAAGAAAAAAAAACCGACCAAAAAAAGTAATCATCCAATTGTTGATAATTCTGTTAATGAGAAGTGGTTCACCTTCATGTTGGTCAGTTACTTCCCTGTACTTGTCACCATTTGTTTCACCCACTGCATTAATCCACCCAACCCTCTCCTCCGACCTCAGGTTTCCCCATCCCTCCAAATTTAAATGGGGAAGCAGAACCTACCCTTTCTCCATCGGAGAGCAGGGCAAGTGCTATGAAAACAAAAGGCAATGTCTGCACTGAAATTACCTGCCATCATCTGAAAAATATCAAAGATAACTCTTGATACACTTCGAAATACTCTTACTTTGAAAAACTTGTTAATATTGCCAGAGGCATTCTTATTCTGGAAGAATGGAAAAAAACAAGAATAGCTGAAACAAGTCCATGACTTGTGCCTGTTCCCAACTCTTCAGGCATTTCTCTAGATCTGAAAACAGAAATCTACTTGCCTAGATTACAGAATATGGCTCAACACAACATAATTTCATGCAAATATTAAAATTTAGAAATAAAAGTTAAATACATCAGGCAAGACTTGGTACACCACTTGTATGGCGTATTAATAGAACTGCAGTAACAAGACCAGGGTAAATGTACATGATAACCTTGGTGTGAAACATAGCTATTGGCAGAAAATAACTTGTAGTATCTAATAACTTCATATGGAAAGATGCAAATCGTTTTCCCAGGACATATAGTGATTCGTCTATTTAAATACTTTGTGGGGAAATTTCAACACTGACAAAAGAGAAAAGCCAATATTAAGATTTCAGCTCTATTTTGATCCAAAAGGAGGTAAAAAAAAAGAGATGTATTTTAATTTACACATTAACTTTGCTGGGTGCATTCTCTGCCTGAAAATCATCAGAATCTACCTGGCAGTTCACAGGGAAAGAAATTTAATGGCTGTACTTCAAACAAAAGTTTAGAGCATAGTAATCAGATCTTGTACTAAAGGTTATATGGAGACAATCTGCATGTAAATAAATGTCTTAATCCACATTTCCTTTTTTCTGTTTTTTTGAACACCTGGGATGTGAATCAACTACTCATTCTCCCATGGAAAAAAAAAAACATTAATCTACTCTGGAGGCATAAAGATATTTGCTTCTTTCCCCCATTAAAAATCTCTCCAAACTGTCTCATTATTTACTTACATGAAGAAGTTATTTGAGAAAGACTAAAGGCTAACATGAACTACTAATTTCTTGTGCATGTTATATAGAGTTTATGTTGTTGAATATGTACACAATGCATAGCAGTAAAACAGAGACAAAACAAATCTCCTTGTAGGATAAGATTTTAAAATCTTAGAAAGCATGCATACAGGATGATGCGTAGACTTTGCTCCTTTTAAGGAATATACACAATGTGGTGCTTATGTGCATGTAATGAAAGTAGATAGAAGTCACTTCTTGACTTCTTTATTTGATTTTAACAGATACAACATATTTATTAAAATGGAATAAGGAAAATAATTTGATGGGCTTTTAATACTGTTCTTTCACTTGCAATACAAATTAGATTGCTAGTTTCTGCAATTTCATCCCAAACATTCTATTTACAGAGGCAAGCCATGTTTAAAGTGAGAGTTATGAAATAATTATTATCTTCATTACTGAAAGACCTGCCAATAAACTCATGCAGAGAGTTATGACTGCATTGCTACTCCCTGGTATGACCACATTTACAACTTGACTCATCCACATGTGCTTTTATCATCATTTTGCCTTCTGCAGTTGTCACTTCTTGTTTTGATACTTGTAAAACAGCGATCAAGTAGATTTTACATACTATTTTTCTCCATTAAGTAAAGAAAAAGAAAAATATTTTCCAAGTACTTTTAATCCTCAAGGGAATGATCACACAATGTATTTTATTTCAACAGTATTAAAAAAGCTTTCTATTGTTAAAAAAATTGGTAGTAGTAAAAGAAAACTCATTTGTCACGTTTAAATTCTACAATTTGTAGATACCTTTAGAATAGCATAAATACAGGCCACACAATCGATAACTGCAGTAGGAGATACAACTTTCTCAGAATTTCTTTCTGAGGATTTGTTTTTCCAGAGATTCAGTGCAGGCATCTGAGCTCTTATTTCATAGTTCATTTTATCTGAGCTAATGATTCTGTTATTACATTAGCCAGTCAATGAAGCCGTTCTAATTTAGCCTGTAGTGATTTAAAATTCCCAACAGCAGTCTGCACCATTAGCGTCGGGCTCATAGACTGAAGTTCAACCAGGTAGCAACTAACAGCATCCAAGCAAACATTTGTGAATCGTCGCCTGTAAAGAAAACATAGAATAATAATGAGTTCCTTTTTGTTTCTGTATATTAGAATTCATCTGAAATAGAAAGTAAGTTTTAATGGAATAACATATCAGCAAGACATCTATCAGCTTCTGTTAAGTATTTAACTATTTATTAGAAAAAATGATTTTTGAAATCTAATGCTTGTGACTAAGGCATAATGGGAAAATAGATGAATCATTACTATTTCCCTGCTATTAAATATATAAACAATAAAACATGATACAGTTAATAGCAACATGAAATATTTAATATTTAGATTACCTCAGATATGAATACAATCAATGTTTAAGTTATTAATTTAGACAGCAATTTAAGTATCTAAAATTAGTATCAAATCACAACAACTTAGGTATTAATACCTAAGTAGATATTAAAATTAGACAACATTCACTAAAGTTCTGGTAAGTTAAGAGTATTTAAATCAGCTAAGCACAAAAGACCAAAAAAGTGAGAAAAGATGTAAACTCTATATGTGAACGGGAGTATTTACAGGTATATTTTCAAGAGAATCAGAAGAATTTATGGTTAGAAGAGTTATCAAGACTTTGCCTAGTTCTGCTTATTGTTTCTGAGACAAGACAGTTCTAACTGAAGGTTTGTACAAATCTATTCACAAAAGCTGCAAAGCTAGAGATTGTATAATATGCAGGCAACTTGTTCAAGTACATAACTATTCTTTTAGCTAGAAACCTTTTCCAATATTAAACCAGAATTCTTTCCTGTTGCAGACTGAATTTTAGTTTTGGAGAGTGATTCATCACCAACCTCTTAAAAACAATTTGGGAAGATCTATCCTCATGTTTAGTCTTCTCTTTTCCAGAATACAAGAACTCAGTGCTTCTAGCCTTTCTTCATGAAACAGTTCACTGCTTCATTCACAAAATGCCTGATTCTCACTTTTCCCCGCTCTTCCCAGATTCCCTCGAATTTATCTGTACTACTTAAAGTATGGTGCCAAGATTCACAAAATAATCCTCTCAGTTCCTCATGAATCTTCAGTGAAGTGGAGAAAATTATCTTAATTGAAGTAGTTTATAGGCAGGACCCTGCAAGTTTCCACCAACTGGTTTTGAATGAGTCATCTCACTAATGACTGCTAGGAAAGAAATAGTAAATTCACCCAAAAGAAAAGATGAAAAGCTTTGGGGATTGTTGAAGTTCAGTGCTTTAGGATACTTTATATCTTTCAGTATTTATTAGGATATAGTTGCCTTTCTTACCTCAGAAGTACTCTGCTTGGATCATGTACATATCCTGATAATAATACATGAATACATTCTAAAAGGTGTAAAGGCTTTTTCATTCTATTCCAATATGGGTCCTAAAAAAAAGATTCCAAAATATTAAGGAGACAAGGAAAAAAAAAGTCTGTATGTGTGTACACAAATTGCCAGCTGTGGTAATTATTTATTCATTGTAGCAAAAATGTAAGAGAAATGGGAATTCTGTCTTAATCTATATTAAGTCTATATTTAAGTACTATTTTGATTTTTGAGTACTAAAACATACATGAATTTAACTCAGTTTGCCACTACCTAACGGTCTGTAAAGTAATAGATTTTAGGAAGTTCTGATTTCCTTACACTGTAAGGAATCTGGGTAAAAAGAAGCAAGTCAGTTCTCTTTGTTTTAATGCTGTTTAAGCCTGTTCTACAAACTAAAAGTTAAAAATATTACTTCTTATTCTTTATCCCTATTGCATCAATAGATTAGACAAGATGCAGTAATATAGCAAATTTTAATCATTAAGAGGAAATAAAATTAATATATTCAAGATACGCTGTTCCTTCTGAAACATAACAATTCTAATCCTATTTAATCCTAAATCAGCTTTAGGTAAAGCAAAAGGATTAACAATCTTCCTCATACTTTAGGACTGAAGTGAATACAATCATCAGGGGGAAAAAAAGGAGCATTAAGAGCCTTTGAGTAAAAAAGAGAACAAAAGCTATGAAGTTGGTATTTTGATATATCACGCTTTAAATTATTATATGTTTTCCCCTAAAGACAGACCTTGATAGTAGTTGAAAACAGTATTTTTATTTTTTTGGCTATTTTCCTTACCCGTGCTTTAAACAACTGGTCATACACTTCAAGCAGCCTTGGCAATGGCACTCCAATTTCTTGCATGGTATATGTTACAAAACCTACATCCCAGTTCAAAATGCAGACCTGTTGCTCTAGAAACTGCACTAAAAAATCTGGAGGACAAAAATAATGGGATGTTTAGATTCCAACTTGTTAATGGGAGTCTAGCAAAGAAAGGCATTTGAAAGTGATTTACTCCAAGTTTAATTTTCTGTCTTCCTTACAGTTTGTACCTTTCTCCTGTGAAGCACGTACTGTAACAGCTTCCCCTGGTCTGCACTGAAGGAAGGGTATGCAAAATGTAACCACCTCCAAAGATGGTATTAAGCTATCAGAAATGCGTGACAGGGATTACTCATACTAAATACTTTATTACAGTTCTGCCACAGAACTACGCTGTTAAGAAAAGTTCATTAACTTTTGTTTCAGCACAAAAGATCACACTATCATTTAATTTGCTACAATAGCCAGCAACACCACTGCATCTTTTATCATGTTTAAGTGTCAGTAACAATTAACAGTATATAGTTCAGTACTAAATGTTCTTTTAGTATACTAAAAATATAGTTTAGTGCTGAACAATGTATTTTCCAGGTTTTTATATAATATCAAGTTGTCAAAACGTGAGCATCTCAACAGCAGAAAGAAGATCAAAAAGGAACCAGAAATGTCCTGAATTGTTTTTAGAATCTGCCCCTGCAGATAGCAGTAGATACTTCAAAAGACTGCAGATAAATCTTGTTGCCTAAAATCTTATTATATGTATAAATACACATTTTTACTTTGTACTTTAATACAAACAAACTTTACTATTTTCTAAAACGGGATCTGCACAGCCATCCAAAAATAACTGTTGCTGCCTTCTAAGCTTCATTTACTCCCCATTCGGGGTGAAAAACTGTAAATTCTGGTTAAATCCCTAGGAAAATTCTATGAAAAAGTGCACCTGTAAAAACTGTAATGGTTTTACAATCATACAATTATACTGTGTTTAAAAAATTAGAGGCCAATAGGAATTCTACTTCTACTCCCTCTCTACAAACCCTTGTGAAAGTCACTGTAATAACGAGCAAGTATCACAATGCTTTTTTTCCTATTTCCTGAACAAAACTAAAAGGTACTACCTGGCTACCCTCAAGATCAACTCCATCACTGCTGACAGTTGAAATTATTTGTGAAATTTTTCACTGTAGCTGAAGCAACAAATTACTACAGTAATTATGTATCATAAGCATGAAATTATTTATCACAATATTATCAATATGCTTTCCTTCTAGATTTAAAAAAATGAGACATTTCTTAGGTTAAAACTTTTTTAAGAGGCTAAAAAGAAAGCTGAATGGGTCTCAGGTAATGCATATGTTTATTTCCCATGCAAGCTAAACAACTTGCCTAAAGGGAAGTAACGAGGTGTGCCAGCATACATCTTTCCAAGCAATACCATCTTCAGACTAAGTGCTTGCATTCTGTCAGCGGGGCTCAGAGACACACTATCACTCAACTCTGAAAGTGAAAAGAAATCATTTAGAGAGAACTTCAGGAAAAAAGTTCCACACTTATACACAACTACACTGAGGTACTTAAATTTACTACTAACACATCAAAATCTTACGCTATTGTCAGTGCAAAATCAGCATGTGGAGGTGAAAGTACAATTTCTGGTGTAGTATGCACATATATTGACAGATTTTTAAGTTGCCTTGAAGTTCCATGCAAATCTACTTAAAAAAAAAAGACAACAAACAACCCCTCCCAAATCCTCACCACCAAACCCACCAAACCCACAAAGAAACCACTACCACATAGCTTTTCCCTCAAATCACTGTCAATGTTGTTTGCACAATGGCAACCTCAAACACAACATCCAAGGAAAAAAAAAATGAACCAGGAAGAGAGAGTGAAGTACAAACTCATGGTAAAGGGTGAGGCAGATTATCCCAGTAGAGTGGCTATGCTTGCAGAGCTATGCCCAATATTCTGCTTCTCTCTAAATGGACAAAACCCTTACACTTCCACTCCTGTCAATATTATGAAAATGCTGAAGTCTCTGAATATTCTTTAATTTTTGTCATGACAAATTTAACGTTTTTATTGTAATTTCCTAATAGTGAAACTTTCAGACAAAATTTCACAGATATTCTGTAGTCCACATATAATGGCATCTAAGAACAAGAAGGGAGGAAATGACTTCTTAAATGTTATCTTGAATGTGATTATGCAAGCTATACATGCAATATGTTCAAGCATACATGTAAAAATATTACTTTTCTGTCCTTTAGGTACACAAGCCAAAGGTAATAACATTAATGAATTGCTAGTTAACTACGCTTACCAAATATATTACAGAATAGTCCAGAAAAGATGCATCTCATTTGGACAACGTGTCAGTAGCAGCACAGTCAGTCTTAAAAGCTTTAATTGTACCATTTGCCTGTAGTTCTAGCTTGTACCACTCCTAGTCCATTAAGACCTACCTTTCTCAATGATTTCTTGCCAGAGAGTTTGCACCAAGATAGGATCAGAATGACCCGCACAATGTATAATTGCAAGCTTACACTCTGAGAGCTTAAAAGGGTCAGCAAATTCTCCATAGAGCTGAAAGAAAAATTACCAGGCTTTACATTTCCAGTACGATAAAAAGGAAATTTGTAAAATCAGCTTTTCCTTATTTTGTATGGTGGACATCAGACTAGTAATGGTGCAACTGAAGTTAACTACTATCAAATACTAAATGATTTTTTTTTTTACTACATTTAGGTTCACTTCTTAAATAATTCCCCAATTTTATATGAAGTTACAATTAACATGGTTAATTTTCTAACAATTTTCCCATTAAATGAAGAAATCTAAGAAACTTAATAGAGAAGATAAACACATGGAAGAAATTAAAGTACTAATGATTGAAGCAATATCAAAGTACAGAAAAAGACAGCTGAGGGTAACAGACATTCTGAGACGAGCAATGCCAAACTGTCTATTACTTTTCCTAGCCAGCATAGAATCATTCTTTACAAAACATTTTCCCCATGCTGAAATGTGAGAAACTGACTTTTAATACAGAGAAATTTTAATCACCTTGGTTATATCCATCAGCTCAGCATCAAGCTGGGAGATTGCATCTTGCACTGAAGAATGATGGGAATACTGCCGTTGGAATGTTTCTTGTATTTGAAGCTGGATCCTTGCAACCTTGTTTAAAAAGAAAAATAAAATATTTCAAGACTGGATTAATTTAATCAAACCTTAACAATACACCCAGAATTAACTTTAACTTATTTAAATGTAGAAATGTTACTGTCTTACACCTCAGAGCCTCCTATCAACTGCGTAACTTTGCCACGTTGGGAAGAAAGCACAGAAGACTGTTTCTACAGAATTGGTAATAAAAATGTCATGTGCCAATGAGACAAAGTGAATAATGCATTTACAGTGTGGCTTAGATTAATTTTTCTTACTTCCATTTTCTCTTCTAGCTCATGTAGGAATTCACCATCTGCAGCTATAGAGGATATGGCAGTGGAACTTTTGGCACTCAAAATGGCACGTGCAATGTACTCAAGACGCTGCTGAAGAGAAATTTCTGTGCTGCAAAACAAATATTCAAAATAAAATGGGTACTTAACATAATTATTTGAGGGTTAGTTATATTCTAACTAGACTCTGGGAATTAGTATGCGACTTCTCCTGATTTACTAAAACATGCAGGAGGTTATCCAACCATGTAACCCCAATTTGTTTCAGGCTCAGTTCTAGTGTACTTCAATCCACTGCTCCATAATTACACTATTGCATTATAAAATTCTGTGTAAGAAACAACCACATAACATACAGTACTTACAATAGGAAATACATTGCAAGTTAATGTATAATACATAAACATATAATTTCTTTCCAATAACGGCCTGGATTAGAAGCTAATATATTCCATCATTCATTTAAAATTTTTTTAGCAAACATCCTTGGGCATTGGCCTTTTGTTGTCCTTGAGCTTTTCTTAAAATACCTACACATAAAGTTTTGATTTTAAGTTCGTTTGGTTTTTCCCCAATTACCTCAATATATGCAATAGATCACATATAATCCATACCTATGCAGGTCAGCCAACTTAGCCAAGACTCTGGCTGCATTACTAAAATTTCTGTTCTTTTCAAAGTATCTCCACAGTAAATCCATATAACGGACTTTGTTTTGGTCAATCTTGGTCATCCGCACAAGGTAGGGTTCCAAAAAGGGGGAAGTAACCTGCAAAAGTCATAAAGATATCATTTATATTCTTGGTATGTCCTCTTTTTTAAAGGATTGGCATTATTACAATTAACTCTTCCAGTTCAGTGGAACCCTCCAACAAATTACTTTGTTGCATAGAGATAAGCTCACCTGTAACAGTTTGTCAGCCAAGTCAACTTGTATCAACCAGTTGTAAAGTGCAATACTGAAGAGTTCATCTGTTGAACGCTGAGCCAGCTTTAGCATTTGTTCAAACTAAGGGAAGAAAAGGCCAAAGCTGTTATTCCAGAAGTGGTTACATTACATCAAGCACTGAATACATATGGGACAATACTTAGGTTCACATTATTTGTGTGTCATCACTTCTATGAACTTTCTGTACAAAAAGAAGCCAATTCATGACAAATCTTGACTTTTATCTACTTTGCTAAACTATTCATTAAATTTTTAAAATAATAAATTCTACACCCCTTCAAATCACACTATTTTCTGGAGTTCAGTCATGATTTTTTTTCTGAGTTTCTTACATGGTGCCCTGCTTCTTCATTGCTTAGCATGTTGGGGTCAGATGACAGCACTGGAGGACCTGGCTTTTTGGGTACACTAGGAGACTGAGGAGCAGCTTTACTTTGATTCACTAACTCTTGAAGGGTGTCAGTGATGCACTTGTAGCTGTTCAATCTGTAAACAGAGCAAAATAACATAAAGGCCTCCAAATTTCATTGCAGCTATCTATGAAATACTCTTCTCAAATGTTGTTATTGTATGCCTTTGTAAACACAATTACTAAAATTTAGAAAAGGTCACAGATTATTGCCAGCTAGTTGCCACAATCTAGTTTGTTCTCAATAATCGTTCTAACAAGTATTTCTGTAATGTTCAGATCACAATGTTTTCTGCATCTATCAGTTTACCCTCTGTTCCAGGCTAAGTTGGTGCCATGTTAATGATAACCAAGGAGAGCATGCTAGGCAAATACATCTATATTGTGTCCCTTATTATAAAATGCTTGCTTGTCATTACCCTACATACCTTCCCCAAAAGAGTTACTTTTCCAGTCACTTGAAATAAAGGACACCATATAATGGTAATAAGGTATCCTGAAAACTTGCCTCTCTTGAAAGGCTTGGAGTCCAACAACATCCTCTTCTGGTTCTCCATTTTTATAGAAATGAAGGCCAAGACCTTGGGGATCTTTCTTCTCAGCAGCTGTAAGAGAGAGTTCTACTACTCCCTCATAGAAACGCACTAGGAAAAAAAACCCACAACAAATATCACCATTCATTATTGTATTAAATGTATGCCAAAATTTTAAGTGACATCAAAGACTTCCCATTTTAGCAAGCAAGAAAAAATAAACCCCATTCCCCTGGTCTGTATCATATACACATTTATGCCTGTACCTAAGCTGTGGGATTATATGCAAGTTTGAAGTTACGTATTTGTACAGAGGCCGAAATCTTGACTATTACAACAGTTATATCTACATTAAATTATGTACTAGCTTCCAATGCACAAGGCAGGATTCAGAATCATGTTTCAAACAGCATATTTGGTATAAAACCTTGCCTGCAAAAGTACAGTCATTTACCCTCTGCTTACAAACAGGCCAACAAATTTCCTAAAAATGTTTTTACTACATATATGAAACAAATGGACACTGTAATGTGAAATAAATGGATAGGAATATTTTTATACAGAAGTGAGGTTTTTGATTGGTTGGTGAAATCTAGAAAGGCTTTAAACAAGAACATGACGTATTGTTCATTGTACATTGTAAGAGTTAAGAAACTGTTTATGGTAAAACACTATAAAATGAGTTGAAAGTTAGTAAACAAAACAAACAAAAAAGATGGCACTAAAGGATACTAGAGAAACTATTTACCAGAACGTGATCAGTGATTGCCTCTTACCTTGCCTATATTGTGCACAAACATTAGCAAGGTCTACTTGATTACTGATCTTCTGGTACTCTTTCAGTGACTCTCTTAGCATCTTCTCTTTTTCCAGTTTGCTTTGAGCCTGTCGAGACCGCTGAAGCAGTTCATTTGCCTAAAGACAAATGATGGGAAAATGGAAATTATTCACATGAACACATCATGAACAGATCATGGCTACTGTTGTAAGTTAATGAGTCATTATTCCAAACTTCAAAGCTGAAACAGTAGAAACATCATCCTCTCAAAAGCACTCTCTTGCCACTTGATAACACTAAGTTTCGAGCACAAAGACTGTACAATGGCAGTAGAGAGAAGGGCTTAAGACTTGACCAACCAACTGGTTCCTCGTTCTCCCCTCACCAGTTACTTTTTTCAAATTTATTTGAAGAGCTTGAGAGAGTGAAATTCTTAAAACACAATCATCTTCCCACAAATTCCGTGAAACCAGGCAACAGACAGAAAACAAGAGACTTGCTAAGGAAAGGCTGGAGTAAGAACACATTTTATAAACATCAAGAAGACAGTTTTATTAGACATCACACTGAAAGTAGAGACCCTATGAACACTACAAATAACTGGAAATGCTTCAAACCAGAGCTTGCATAATTTTCAGCATTAATCAACTACAAGACACCAATAGGCATGTGACCTCCCTTCATTAATTCTTGTGCTCCTGAAACTACTTAAGCATAGTGATTTGCAAGCTGCCCAACTTCTCTCATTTGAACATGTTCTAAAGTTGTGGTTTAGTGCTGTAGAAAAGTGCGCTTACCTTGGAACACACAGCATCATCAGTGCTATAAAGAAGAGGACAGATATCTTGCAAATGGGCAATGATGCCATCCACAGCAGCATTATCTCTGATGTAACAGTTTATGAGAGAAGCAATGAGTGCTCCAGTCAACTCTCTGTCTCTAATTACCAAGTCTTTAAAAGCAGTAATCTTTAGATGTTCTTGAAGTTCCTGAAGATAGACAGAATTTCATTAGTTTACCAAAGTTTTTACTTTATTCTCTTTACAAGTCACCATGTAACAGTAGCAAAATCAATGGCTTCCAGTAAATAAAACCACACAAAACTCCAACGACTGACATGCACAGCATAGAAATACATATTTAAAATACATACTATATAGCAAAATGGAAATAATAAAGAAAGCCCTATCAATGAAGGCACTAGACCCTTGGATGCCAAAGAACAGTGAGAACTCTTAGCAGACTTCCTCTGCCATCTTCACCATGTGTCACTTTTGTTTCCGATCTCTATAAGAATGGAAATAGCAGTTCTCATTACTTCACAGCACACCATCAGAATGCACACCATCTAAAATGAGTATGTCACAGTTTTTAGTAATAGGAACCATCTGACTACTGTCATAGATAAAAAAATGACAGATGCATAAAAAGAAGGAATTTTCAAAGTTTGAGGTTTGTACTCTTTATGCTTTTTTATATTAAATTACATCGAATTTTATTATTTTTTTTAATTATTAGGAATATTTGCTCACACAGAGCAGTAGTGCCTATGTAGTGTCTATGTAGGATCACTAACAGCATGAAAATACTATTACGAGAACTCTAGAACTACTGAAGACAGAGAAAAAATTTCTATTTGTTAAACAATTAGTTAACTCCTTGTCCAACACAAGAGAAAAGTTGCCTGTGCTAGAAATCGTGCTAACTCCCCAAAGCAACAGTGTGAAGAGCTCCAGCTTCTGTGCATTTGTAAAGTCTAAAAATTCTTTTTATTGGCAAAGAATACAACTTCTCCAATAATCTATTTTCCTACCAAGTGCTAGGACAGAATGCCTAGTATTTGAATTAATAGCTTCGTCAATGGCTAGCTGCAAATTCAGCATTAGCAAAGGGTACACAGCAGTTAGCACGCATAGCTCTGCAGGTTTCCTTCTTTACAAACAAGGACAGGCTGAAAGAATTGGGATTGTTTAGCCTGGAGAAGGCTCAGAGGGCAGTGTGTGGGATCTTACTAATATTTATGGGAAGGTGTAAAGAAGGCAGACCCAGACTTTTCTCAGTGATGCCCAGTGACAGGACATGATGTAATGGCCAAAAAATGAAGCAAAGGAACTTGAACATAAGAAAAATCTTTTTTACGCTAAAGGTGGTTGAACAACTGGAACAGGTTGTCCTGAGACACTGTGGAGTCTCCACCTTTGGAAATATTAAAAACCTTATTGAACATGGCCCTGGGCAACCTCCTCTAGTTGACCCTGCTTTGAGCAGAGGGGGCAGATAATCTCTAGAGGTCCCTTCCAACCTCAGCTATTCTGTGATACATTCTGGACCCCTACTTACACAAAAGTGCAAGGGTTTGAGACTCTACAACCCTACTGCTCTCTACTGTTAAACCTTTACCAACACTAAGGCAAAGAGTCAATTCCTCTCGACTGGACAATATTGGTCTCTTCTTTTCAGCACATTTTGCAGAATATGCTTAAGGTGAAAACACAGTAATTTATAAAACTGTATTTATAAATAAATTTATATTTATTTATAAAATAAAAATTTATTAACTGTCAATAAAAGTCAAATAAAATCTATTGTTAGCGATACTTCCAATTTGCTAAAACTGGGTGATGAGGTCAGTACTACATGTCAGTCTCTTAAAAATGAACACTTGCAACCCAAGTAAAAACTCAATATGTGGTTTAAAATTCATTATATGTTTCTCAATGAATTAAAGTAACACTCCTTTGGGAGGATTTAGGTAGCAAAAGAAATTCAGATGTTAAAACCAGAGAAAATCATATGATTCAAATCGTACCTTCTGAAGCTCACCTACAACAACACTGAATTGGTGCTCACACAGCAACTTCCATAAAGCCAATGCCTGGCAGGTTTTGCGAACAAGCTGCTGGATGCCTTGAAGTGAGGTCTTCTCAGTTAGCTGTGCCTCAGCTAAAAAAGCAAACAGATTGTCAATAAGTAACTGTTCTACATGTTTCAAATTAGCATGTAAATTTTTGAGTTTTTACAATAACAATCTCCTTAAATTTCTAATTTTTTTTTCTCTTCCATTCTTGATTAATGCTGTCTGACCTTTGGAGGAAAAGTATCATGTTAACGTTTCCCCAAAGCAAATACCATCTGTTAACATTTATTTCAAACTATGCAACAATGGAGGATTCCTTTCTGAGAAGTAGTATGGCTTCATGTAAGTGCACTGGATTTACCTCTCAGTCTTAAATTTTTGCTTGTTTTTTTCATAAATAGTTATTATAAAGGTATTTATGATGAACATAAACAAAATAAAAATAAAACCATACATATTCCCTTTTTGTTTGATTACCTGTGTATGCTTTTAGAAAGAACAATTACAGTTACAACTTTGGTCAACACTGTCTACACTATCTTTAAAGGAACAGCAACTCTGTAAACCAGTAACATTTAAATCTCATAAGATGTATTATATTCACTGAAAGAATAATATGGACATACTTATTATATGGGTGGAACATAATTGCAACAATTTAGGTCTTTACTTTTGAGTGCTTACAGTTCAGAAATGAGGCAGTAGTAATTATATTGTGTCATTTAGCAATCCAGAAGTGTTTATGGACTTTGGAATGCATAAAAATGAAAAATAAAATTATTAAACGTCTACCAAATTCCACATAATGACTTTTTAAAAAAAATTTACTCACAGTATAAAAAGTGAGCAGTACAGAAAAAGTAGTAGAAACTAAAACCCAGGATTATACTCACATAGACCGCAACCATCTTCAATTCTGTATACACATCAGCAACACTTTCCAACCTGCCTGCAAGTGCTGGGCAAAAGCTACACTATAGGAGGACATGAGTTCAAATGGGGTGTGTGACAAGCCTCTTGTTTCTAAACAAAGTTTTGTAGACGTTTCAGTGACTGTAACTTTGGCAATTTGCATTACGGTATTTCTTTGTAATAGAACAACATACTTGTCTCACAAACGAATTGCTTAACTATTGCTATCCTGAAAATACAAATGGGTGTGCAGCTACCAAGTATTGTAATGAGGAGATAAAATAACCTTATGGAACATGGAGAACTTTAGGAATAAAAAAAAGAAGACAGGTTAGTGTGCAAAGAAACCTCTAGTTTTGTGTTTCAAGACTATCTGAATGGGAAAAATAGGATAAAGAGGACATGTATCTACACAGAATTGAAATTAGATTCTGTTATTAAGTTTAAAAGTGCTTTAAAGTTCAAGCACTTTTATTTTAGCTTAATAAATTGAGAGATACAATTTGTGTTTTGCAGTGGCTCAAGACCACTAGATGTTACTGTGCTGAAACCCAGATTTCCTTCCCAGAGAGAGATCCTCCTTTGTGGACTGCTTTAGTTAGTTGCAATATTATAGCTTTCAATATCAAACTGAAAGGTAACATCTGCAGCGTGTAACAAAGTCTCTTGCCACAGTCAACCTAAAGGCGGGAATGTTTCTCTGTCTAGAGTTGAGTTTTCATTCTGGTTATATACTTCATCTCTAGTACAGTCATATGTAAATGATTTTTTCACATTAACATCACTGCAGAAGCTCTGCTCCTGATGAAACAGTATGATATGGTATGGAAGCAAAAGCAAGGTGCTAGCAAAGTTGGTTTCCAAACTAGTCCTTTTTCTAAAGAACTTATAACCAATTATAGCATATTGATTAATGTCAAATTTGTATAGAAAAAAGGCATTTTTATTCAGAGGTTTTAACAAGAGAAGTGAGAAAGGCAACACAGAAACGCACCATTCCCTGGTACTTCCTGTTAAAAAGTAATTACGTACCATGGTATTTCCTCTGGAGCTCTTGCTGGACTTGCTGAGAACTTCCACCATCAGGCCGCATGAAACCCAGGAGCCTCTGTTGCAGATTGGCTGGTGTGCTGAAACTGCAATTCCAAAATAAAGAGATGCTAATATGATTACAAATACTGAATCTTTTAAAGATGAAATCTAACAACTGATTTTTAGCATCTGAATAGTTGAAGCTGGAGACCATACATACACTTCAACTCAACAGAAATACTGGTGTAGTTTTTCAAGAGCTGGACAGTTAATACCATTAGTAAATTTAACACAATGAATAATACCTTGGGTTTCCAAGGGCTCCTACTGTAGCAAACTGTGAATTTCTATCCAGAAATTCTTGTAAACCTTTTAGTTCTTGTAGTACACATTCCAGCACATGTGATGGAACACTGCTTTCTACCTGCAAAAGAAAGCAGACTTCTTTACAGAAAGCTTAGTTTCCAAACTTTAAAAAAAAAAAAATTTGCAGTTTTGAACTAAAGCCACTAAAAAGACAAATGCAAAGAGGGTACATAAATACATAAATAAATAGCATAAGAGTAATGCTATCACTATAACACAACATTATTACACCACAGCTGTTGAGGAGAGGCATGCGTGTGAAGAGGCAGTAGTCCTCCGAAGACATACGGTATTCAAGATGTTACTTTCATTGCCCCTCTGATAACCAAATCAGCTGTGTTTTACTATTTCCAACTCTGAAATAAAACAATGATTGAGCATTGCTAAGACACAGAGTGTAACTGCTAAGGTCTTCCAGAGTCTCCCAGTTATCTTAACTGGAAGAGGAAAGGTCATATAGCAGTTAATCTGCATTGCTGAAATGACTTATTTTAGGATTCTATTAACATCCACAGTCAGAAAACATTTTGCTATTTTGATCATGGACAAAAAGTGAAACACCAAGAAGATGCTGGAAATTTTTTTATGTCCTTACATAACTGCAATGTTTACCCTTAACCCACTAAAGCATTTTATTTTTAGGCTTTGTCTGGAGGGGGTAGGCAGAAATGAAGGAAGTGCAATCACTAAACACAGAGAAAACTGGCCATTGCCAATTAACAACTGAGATCAAATTACAGTTAGGTTTCTTAAAAAGTAACTTTCAAAATAGTAGCTTAAAAAGATTTAAAACCTACAATTACTTCTCAGTTAAGAGCACAGCACTTAAGAAAACATTCAAATTGACAACAACATTTTTTTCCTTATCTGCTTATAATTGGGAAGAGAATTATAACAGGGCTTAAAATATATACTATAAGGAACTTCTAAAAATAAAAAATATTCTTTTACTTACTGCAACAACTTCTCGATTGCCACTTTTGAAAACTCTCTCCACAACTATACTGCCATCCCAAATATTTCTGCAACACAAAACAGTACTGTGTTAAAAGCCAAGTAATTTAAGCAAGTATTTTTGCAAGTCTTCTACGTATCATTTTTTAAGAAAGAAATGGTAATGCTTTTCACTTCAAGGTCTAAAATAAGGATTTAATGTGGATGAAAATTAAACACTCAAAAAAAGTTACCATTATACATTTCTGAATGGTACAGATATAGATAATGAACAAAATTTCAAATTTTAGAACTTTAATCAAATGAAGTTTGACACTCTCAAATACTTTAAATATAGGTCAATATTATTCTCTGGAAATATAGTGTATGCAAACAAGTGTCGTAACAAAAATTTCTTTCCCAACCAGCATGCAGAGATGACCAACATATGAAGAGTTCTGTTCTTGCTTGGAGTGTTTAGTAACACAGGACTCAACATCCAAGTAACTGAATGCTCTTTAGTCTTGCTTCATTGCCCTGATTTGAGCACTCTGTTTAAAGCTTCTTAACAGAAAAGACTTCAAGCCAGGACTTTGATCCTGTGAGTCCTTCTGCATTTCTGTTTCACCCTTTAGTAGGAGTTTGAAACATACAGCTCATAGGTTTGAAAAATAAAACTGCAGTTTTTAGAGTTGTGCATATAAACTTGATTGCAGGATCAATGTCTAAGCAACTTTCCTGTCCTAGCCATTCACTGAATGTATTATTAATAGAGCTGTAAAAAGAATGTATTATATCAATGGGTACTTCATAAACAGAACATAAAAATGCACTTTACTGATTGCATATTTAAATGCTATTAAGATACAATTCACCACATACAATCATTAGGGCAAAGAAAAACTATGAAACAAATTGAGTGACAGAATCTCCTTTTACACAAACACTCACCCTATAATCCGAGCAAAGTATATGCAGATGCCATTGTGTCTTCCAGAAAATACTATCTCAGGACCCATCATTCCACTAATGGATGTACCAGGGTGAGATATGGAATTCCCAGAAGGAAACAGGGAAGTTGTCATACTAGGAGGTTGTAAACCTAGGGTAAAAGTAGGTAAATATTACTCATTTGAATGCAAATAAAAAAGCCTAGTAAAAAAAAAAAAAATTCTCCCCTTTCTCCAGCAAGGGAAAAGAAGGCATTACCCTGCCCAGGTGTTGTCAAAAAGCTAAGATTAGGATATGGACTATCAACAGTCAAGGGGGAACCTAAAAGGGAAAAGAAATAAAGGTAAGTTTGTTAAAAACAATTAAACAAATAAAAAAACCCAAACCAAAATATAACCCATAAAATCCCTGTGCAAAAGCAGCAAAGTTGTTAAATCAAGTACTTTAAGTTAGAACCATTCCAACAGCTTTTATTTACAGTTAAATACCAAATTGCACTCATTTCTTATCAAAACAACACTCTGTCAGTGAGCCAAATGGATACACTTCTTTCAAGTGCTGTTATTAAGCATTTTTTTTCCCCAGCACTCACGTGTTATTTATTGCACACCATCTGTTCCCTGCATTGGATATAATACTGTCTGCATACCTTTTCTTGTTCTTCACCTTCTGACTGCTCCCATTCCTGATACGGGCACCTATTCTCAAAGCACTCACTTTCAGTCATTTACATGTTTTCAAAGAATATCAATTTTACCTTTGAAGCACTCAACTGAAAGAAACTGGTATTGTTACTCTTCATTTTTACATGAGGCATTTTTTACATGTTTGTTGGACAAACACTACAGCAACACCGTTAACTTGGAATGTTCAGTTTGAGACTGTCCATGGCCTCAGATTCAGCTGTGAATACTCAACTCTTCTGCAAATTAAGTCTGAATACCTAACTTAAGAGCCCAAAATATAAGGAACACATGTGGTCATCTACAAAAATGTCCATGTACCTTCAGAATGTGGGATGATATATCACAGAAAGGGCAAGAAAACTGGCACTCTGAAAATTCGGCTTTTATCAAAGAATCAGTCCTTCTTGCCGTATTCACTATAGTTCTCTCAACTTGGCAACAAACAACAGCACAAAGGATAACAAAGTCTTTCACTAAACAGTGCCAATGCATTCTCAGAGCACATTCACCTGTGTGCCAAGCAAAGCACAAACTTACAGAAAAGCAGCATGCGAATGCATGACTAGACTTTAAACAGTGAGAAAAAGCGGGAACTACGTTAAAGGTGCCCGGCTTTTTAATGATAACATTATTGCAATGTAGTTTCACATGCAAAATTTCAAGGTGTTTTAATCAATTTCTGTCAGCACTGCCTGACCCACCATGTGGGACATCCACAATATCAGAATCTTAATTTCACATGACAGTTCTCTACCCTTTGAGCAAACGGAGTAAGTAGTAGCAGAAGAATGGTGCCATCTTCCACCTGGACCTGTCACTGAAGCAAAATGGAAACACGTGCTTTGATACTAGGTTTCAAAGAGGCATATACACAGCAAATGATAACAATATCCAAACATTCAGACTTGGGAAAAATATATTTACTTCTAAAAGGAGACACGTTATTGATGACAGAGCTTCCTGTTATTTCCTCCACACCTTACTTTCATTTTCAGTCTGCTTCTAGCACCTGTCCTCCCCATAGCTGCTGTCTTCTCCAACTCAGATTTAATTTTCCATTCTTAAGTCTTGCCTCAGCTCCTGCCCACATTGCTACTGTTACACACCATCAAGCTTGAAAAGTGATGCCACTGATGCATTAAAAATAGGTACTCTTCATAATGGTTTAGTACTAGTTAAGAATTCTGAAAAAGACAGTCAACTGTTTTTCCAAAACTTCATCCCAGTTCAGCACACCTTTCTCCAATACTTAGGAATTTGGATATATGTCAAAAATGGTACTGAAATGGACTTTTATTGCATTCCAGACAATCAAGTTTTTTCCAAGTCTGATGTGCAAGATTGAATGCCACATGTCAGATAAGGGTAAAGGATCTTGGAAATTAACAAGTTACTGATAAATAAATTAATTAATTAAATTCAGTAATTCAACCAGAGTTCCAAATTCATGATTATGAAGTTCTTTTTTAAAAACCCTTAAGATCTGGAGTTGAGTAATACATGTTAAGGGACAACTTCCTGAAGCAACTGTAGAAATTTAAGTGAATTCGAGTAATGCAGAAAGGCCTTCACTCCAATAAACATCAAGTTCTGAGGAAAAAGAATAGGCACTATTCTCATTTGTAGGTGGCACTGACAACCTAAGCAGAAACCCAGTGTTGAAGCTAGAGCTTTTACAGCGAGAATCACTCCAAACACCTAATCCATTTCTTGATCAAAACTTTTCTTCTCATAAGCATATCTGCAGAGGTATGACAATGACACTATAAGAAGATACTCTGCTATAGCCACACAACAACCAACTAATCTTTGTAAAGTTTGAACTATAGTATTGATAAATTGTTCTCTGGCTGCTGAAGTGCCTCTGGCAGCAACAAATGTATACCTTCTTCACATAGTCTTAACAGATTATATGCAACACCCAGACATAGTTTGAGGTCACGTCACCCTCTCACTAAATCCAAAAATCACTCAAGAGAAATGGAAAAAACTCTGCAATTAATTAGCCAGTGAGTGGAAAATCAAGGACTATTTCAGACAAAAAGAACACAGGTACTTGTGAGAAGACAAAATACAACATATTTAAGGAAAAAAAGCCTGTCCAAAACCATGAAATGCTTGCTACTTACCGGCAGGAACAGGAGAACCCAAAATAGGTCCAACATTGCTTGGAGGAGGCAGAGCTGACGGAAATCTCATTTGTGCTTCACCACCATACCTAAAGTTTACATGGAAAGACAAAAATTCCTCACATTTCATATACAGTCCCATTTAATTTGCATGTCTTTGAGAATTAACAGAAATTTTGATGTTCTTTTAAAGTGGGGAATAAAAAAAAAAGCATAATTTTTCAGAAATATTTGTGACTGTATGATACTTTCGGCAGAAGAAAAGAAAACTAACTGAATACGTGTTATATGAAAAGCATTAACACATGCAATTGCAAAGTAAGTTAGATGAACAACTAAAATTTTTTTTTTGGTGGATGTTTTAAGTTCTGTGGTGATATCATATGACCTGACTTTGAAGACAAATTTACCAATTCTCAAAATCAGGCTTATGCTTTAGTATCTTTTTAAGGTTTGCCTCTACAGGAAAGTGGAAGGGAGGACACAGTTGAGATGACCTGTGCTTATCCTTCTATTGTCCACAAGTAATTTCTATCCATCTCTCTCCTGTACCTCTACAGGAGCACTTTCTTACATCTTCCCTTGCTAACTCCTATCTCTCCAGAGTTATCATCCACATTTTCTCTCAGATCTTGTAATGTAATTGAGTTTAACAAAAAGCAGCTATTCACAGCCTACTCAGAATAGCTGACTTGATCTAACACCTGCACAAGTTTTGGAAAAGAACAAGCAAGCTTTTGGGAGCATAACACTTGAACTCTAGCACAAACACACAGTCAAAGCTGCACATTTTATCATCACTTTCAACAGCTGTATCTTAGCAAAACCCTTTCTTCCTCCAGGCTACATGCCCTGTGAGGACAGCCAAGAGACTCACAATACACCAACCTGTTTAATGCAGCTAATGAAAATATATGTATCCGCACCATACCAAGGATATGCAGTCCTTAAGATACATAGATGACAAATTAATCCTCCAGAGTAGAAGCCCGTACTTCCTCACTCAATTTGCAGTGGAAAAAACCCAAACCAAACCAAACAATCCCCTCCCCTCCAAAAATAAAAATCAACGTCTATGACCAAGAGCCATCAGGCCCTGAACAGGGTAAGTCTATTTGAATATAAATTTCCTTGGCACAATGGTGAACAGCATACATAACTACAATACATTAAGAAAAAAAAAAACCCAGACCAAACCAAAACAAAAAAAACCCAAACCCAAAAACTCCACAAAAATTAAAAATTTTGTCTGTTCTTTTTCCAGCTGTCTGAGTTGGTGTCTTTAAAGATATTACTATACACTACACTTCAATGAACTGGGATACTGTGAAGCACAGATAAGGGCATTTCAAGCAGATTCAACTACATTTTCAATAGCCTCCTCTACATGTGGAATAGAAGCATCCAAAAGGGGAACGAACCAGAAATCACCATTACAGGAAGCTTCCTTTGTTGATGAGCCCAAAATTAGTGCAAAAGCATATTTTACCAGATTTTAATAGCCTACACTCATTTTAAAACAATGCTTGCTCAGGCAGCAGGTAAAAGAGCCTGTACAATTATTTAATGCCTGTAGTGATCCTGAGCATAATATTCAGAACAGCCTACAGAACTGAAACTTACCTGAAGAATGCTCGAGTAGCCCAGGCAGATACTTCTCTATCACATGCAGCATTAGAACAGGCCAAGATAAGGCAAGTGGCACAGGCCTGATCCTCCTAGAGCATATTACACTATTAGTGTGGCAGCTTGTATCACATTGATAAGAAACGTATAAAGGTTATATTGCTCAATAACTAAACAGTAACTACTTTTTGCATGGTTTTATTTAGAAGGCAAGGAAATCAGCTCTTCCCGATTATAGACAGGAAGTGAATCATGGTGAGGCATCCCACTGTAGCAGGTAAGTTTTTGTTATACACAGTTTTTGCAAACTCAGTACAATTACTGGCAGGAGACAATCTCCACGTCTGTCACCTAATTATGACTAAGATTCATGCAATTTCTACAGAAACGTAAATTAAGATTGTGTTTGAAGAAAAAATCTATATAAATAATGGTTTGCATATTCTAATGGCATGTTAAAATATCACTTAAGACGTCCTATCAAAGCACAACAGAATAGAGTGAACATTCACTACAGATACTAATCAGTACTAGTCAAATTAAAATTGTAATCCACAATAGCTTCGTTCCTGCTTGTTATTTACCTTAAACAAAAAAACCAGAGCAATTATCCACATTTCTAATAGCCTTAAAAATGTAAAAATCTCTTGTAGTGGTAGGAATTAAAGTTTTTTAGAAACTCTTCCTCCCCTGCTCTTAGATGAACCTCCTTCCAAAACTAAGAACTGCATTATACTTCTGCGTACAAGACACATGAGAATTTCAGGGAAAGTGATTACACTTCCATTTTTAGATATCATAAAATGAGAAGTTGTTTCTCATTATACAGTCTTGTTTTATGTACACAATACAGCAGGAAAAGCTAATACTTTAACTGATAAATGAAATGTTAACTAGAAGTTTAAAGCAACAACAAAAAGATGTTAAAGAAAGTAATAAGATTTACATAAATGTTATAAATCTTCCACTTTTCTTAACAGGTCAAAAGTTCTTACCTGATGCAACTTGAAAAATCTTTCAATCTCTTCTCCATCTCCACCTATATTGCTGACAAGCAGATGCCGCAGCTGATCGACAGGTCTGAGTTTATGAAACATAAAACTCCCCTAAAAGTAACCCAAACTAAGTTAGAATAAAGTTGTCTTTCCTCTGGCCATCCCAACACCCTCTCCCCACAATGCTTATCTTTAGCATTCTGAATTTTCCTTCGTCGCACTATTGATCAAAGTATAACATGAATGGTGCCTAAAGCCCAGTTCCCATTCACATGCGGAAAATTCTCTAGTGAGTCTAGGAAAGGCAAGAAAAATACTGCAATGGCTATAAATTCTCCATGAACTGAGTTAATTTTGCTGTTCTTAGCCTAACATGAAGCATACAATACAAACATATAGCAAGTATATACAGAAAAGAAAGGCTTTATGTATCTTGCAAATCCTCAAAACTGCCTGGAAAAAAAAGCTTGAATTCAGGATCAAGAGCATGGTAAGACTCTACACTCAAATCATCTTGCCTGCATCCATACTAACTACTGAAGAGGGTCCAATTAGTGCCTTTAACAAAACAGCTGCCATTAAACAAATGCAGGTTGAGTCTAAAGGTTGCAAGACATTAATGATTGAATTTTTTTTTTTTTGTTTAAGACATTAAGTGCCCTAAAACATTGCTATATGTAACCAGAAAACAGAAGTAGGGAAGTTAGTTTCTTTTTTCTTTTTGTGGGTTTTGTTTTTAAAACCCTTTCAAAAAACCCTTTTGAGATGACTTCTATGACAAAGAAGACATTATTTATTCAAATTTCAATTGCCAAGAATATTGACTCAAACTATATTTTTTGGGCAGCTGGTGTCTGTTTCAATTTCATATAATCATGAGTGTAACCAAGGTTAAGAGAACTTCTCAGATGATCTGTACCTACAAGGGTCTCCAGAAACCAACAAAAACTATTAATACACTGTAAAAGAAAAGCTGGCCCAATAGCTTTGAGTAAATTTAAAATAGGTAAGGATGGTTTCAGCAACCTTCTTCCTTATTCCTTTTTATGTTCAGAATATAATCCATAAAACATATCCAAAATTAATAAACATAGACAGGTTTAGATCAGTCTGCCAACTTTATACTTAGTGTCCTGATTGCCTATATTAAGGAAACTAATACTCACCTGGGCTGAGAGGAGAACAAACTTCTTAGGTGGCAGCATGTGTTGCTGCACAACAACAGGTGAATCAGTTATTGGAATAATGTCTTTATTTAGCGGTGTTACAATCTTCTGAACTTTAAATTCATCAATAGCAGAAAGAGCCCAGGAATGTCCATCAACACGGGTAGTCATCTGAACAACAGATAGATATTATCCAAATTTTGGTAACAGACATGGATTTTGTACATCCATGATGGTATTTTATTATTTACCATTTAAAACTACACAGATCAAAATCTATTCTTGACACAAGAAAACCCAAAGAAAATAAGCAAGTTCTTGTATTGTCTAACAGAAGGTTACCACCAAATTTGCAGCTCTGTATATACTGTTGCTTTTGGGGGACAGGGATAGTGTTTTGTATTTAAATGTAAAACAACTTGCAAAGTGGGATCCTTTAATGCTGCTACAATATAAACAGCAACAATCTGCTAACCATATCAGAACAAACTACCAAAGGTATCATGAATTTACATAATTTCTTAAAGAATCAAAAAATGTGGCAACTGAATGATAAAGGTTTAAAAGACTTTCACAGTTGGCCACAGTACTTCAAATGCAACTCAAGAGACATACGGTAATGAAGACATTCCAGAAAACTATGTATGCTGACAAGGGAACTGCTGCTCAAGAACAGACTGCAGTTTTGTTTGGGAAACCTAGCTGTCTGTTACTGTCAAATGCCTTGGAAAAAAAGAGAGAGGTCAGCACTTAGGATATTTATGTGTAAGTTTTTGCAGGCAAGGGATCTGGAGAAATTATAAAGCTCCTTTGTAAGTTATTAAACCAGCAGATAAATCAAAACCTTACTTTGAAACTTTTAACTTATACAGTCTCTCCATTTACTTCAACTTTACCACTGCTCCTCCAATAATACTGTTTTTGACATGTCACTCCTCTACTTCAGCAGACTTCTGACTTCCTTCAGAGATGGAATACCTGGAATGTTCTCCCTGAACTGATGCACAAGGCAACTAACCCACTCCAAACTCCTCTTACAAACCCACTTATGTAACAATTAGGAAAAAGAAAATCAGAAAAAACCCCATGAAATAATGAAGAGATTAATTATGTCTGACATTTAATGAAGACGTTGCATATCAGTTTAAAAAGAAACCCAAAGTCTCTAGCACCTATATTTAAAACAATCTTTGCCAAATTTTATCCTCATCAAAAAACACCACTAGGGACTGTGGACCATGTCTTCCTGTGCTTGTGCACAATATGCAGCATGCTAGACAACTTTTTCAAATATGTTAATTAGAAGTCAAGTTCTTAAAAGTCAAGGCAATTGCTTTTGATATATAGCATGCATCAAGCTAGAAGTATGGCTGAACTAGGAATTCCTACTAAGAGATCAGTCCCCATTCACTGACAGACAAAACTGCCTACTATTTTTTTTTTTTTTGAAGCATATAGATTAGTAGCTTGGTAAGCATTTCCAAGCTCCTCATGGAAGTTTTATGTGAGCTACCCATTTGCAGATAGTATTATTCAAGTACCTGTTATCAGAAAGGAAAACTTCTCTAGATTCCACCAAAATTGTATAAAAAGTTGCTTTAGTACCTGTGTTTCCATCATTGGCTTTTGAAAAGGGAAAGAATCGTGATTGATACACCACAGGATGTCATTATCCTCATTTTCTGAAGCTGCCATCAGCAGGACCCCTAGCAAGAACAGCGATATTAAGTTTGTATTAGAAGCAATAATCATGCATTAGCTGCAAATTCATTAACTCATTCCTTATGCAGTAAAAATCAATCTTTAAGTCCTAATCATGCAATCTGAACAGCAAATAGTATCTCCTGAGTTTGTATGTCATAGGGTTCTTCAGAAGGTCACTTTTAACCTCATTTGCCATCTCCTCTGAAAGGTATGAACAAATATGGGCCTAAAATAAAATCTCTGAGCTGTGTTCCACTGCTTACCTTTGCTATACAGAGCTCTGTGAACCTTTGTGGGCTTCTCCACATTAGAAGAAGCTGAAAATCCAGGTGGCAAACGGACATGAACCAAGGTTAACGTGGAGGGACGAGCTGTTGGATGCTTAAATTGTGAAGTACTAAAATACAGTCGGACACCTGAACAAAAGATAAAAAAAGGTCACAATTTTGCTAAACTGTGCAGATGCCATTTGTCAGTTTAAAAGGGGAGGAATTGCTATTGCTTTCTCACCTGCATGTGTGATTGCTAGTAGTTGGCAGTCTATGGATTCAGAATTTTCAATCACTGCTATCTGAACAATAGGCTTAAATACAGAGCGATCTATTGTTCTAAAAAACAAAGCAAAAAAATCCCATACACTCTCAATCCAAAGAAATAAGCAAACAACGTTCTTCAAAAATACAGGATGAAACTATAGGCCTTAAAGAAAACCTCTTACATTACAATTATCATAAATATACCTGGCAATGCTCCCAGCAGCAGAAACTATAGCATTTTGTGAAAGAGAAGTAACCCTGGTCATTCCCTGACCATCTTGTCCCAAATCGTAAACCTGCAATTCAATAATACAACTTAGTGATTTACAGCTGAATGATTAATACAGCCTCACCTATCAAGCAGCAACTCAAAGTCTATTTTTATTTCATCCTCATGTTTCCATATAATTGAGGGGAAGATCAAAAGGCTACTCTTTCCTCAGAAGAAAGTATTTTAGGTCTTCAGCACACACTTTGTTACCAAAAGATAAACTACAATAATATCCTGACATACCTACAGAGAATTCCCAGGTACTGAGGAAAACTTAAGAAGTTATATACACATTAGTAACATTGCCAAGAGTCATTAGAAGAAGTCACATACTTGCAGCACTCCTTTTTCTGAGCGGGTGTGTAAGATATTTCGAGAGTTGTCAATGGCGATTTGAACTACAGGATCTGGGGGTGGGGGGGAAAACAGGGAGAACCAGCAAATCAACACTGGATTTGGTGAAAACAAATTTAAGACAGAATATCTGTAACATAATTAATTGTAAGTTAACAAAAACTGCAGAGTGCCACACAGGACTCCTACCAGAAGTGATTTAAAACAGCAATCAATTTCTCATAATTATTAGTAAACTAAAAAAAAAAGAACCACAAATTGTATCATAATTTCAAATTATTTTCCACTGAACAGTGAAAAATTCTTTACTTAAAGATTCTGTTTGCAGTGATCCCACTAAGCACATATTAATTTTGTACTACAGAACACTAACTTTAGTCATAAATGTCAAACTTTCCAGGCTTTGGTATCCATAATCTGAACTAGACACACAAACAAGTGAGCTGATTTTTGTAACTGTCAACCACTGCAAGTTTCATTGACAATAACTAAATGCTCCGAATGAGGAAACTCTTCGGTCTGACTTCCTGGTAGTATTATTTAAAAGGTTACATTACATTATTGGGTAAGTCTTTAACATCAATACGTACCATCCTCTGAGAATGTGAACTGTAGCAATGAAGGAATAAGGAAAGACAGCGCGCTCTTTGAATGATTAATTTTTCTACAGCGCTGGCTAAACCAGCCTGCTTCAGCCTACAATTTAAAACAAATACAGCGTTGAAAGAAAAAACAAAACAAAAACCAAACTAGTAGTAAAAGTCCTTAACAGGACAAGTATGAAAACAAGTAAAAATCTAACTACACACCACTGATTTAATTGAAAAAGTATGTATTATTCAATTGAAAGAAATAGGTTATCATTAGAAGGAAAATTTTACATAAAAAAGGATGCAGGATGTCACAATTTTAATTTATTTTTTAAGTTGACCAGAGCTGCATTGCTATTCCTCATATAATTACTACTTCTTTAAAGGAAATGCATCTACACTAAGATGTCACAGCTGTTGTGCAAAGTTGTGGTTTTGGCTGGGATACAGTTAATTTTCTTCACAGTAGCTAGTGTGGGGCTATGTTTTGGATTTGTGATGAAAACAGTGCTAGTAATGCCAAGATGTTTCCGTTACTGCCGAGCAGTGCTTACACAGAGTCAAGGCCTTTTCTGCTTCTCACACCACCCCACCAGTGAGTAGGCTGAGGGTACACAAGAAGTTGGGAGGGGATACAGCCGGGACAGCTGACCCCAACTGACCAAAGGGATATCCCATACCATATAATGTCATGCTCAGCATATAAAGCTGGGGGAAGAAGGAAGCGGGGGACGTTCAGAGTAATGGCTTTTTTTCTTCCCAAGTAACAGTTATGTGTGATGGAGCCCTGCTTTCCTGGAGATGGCTGAACAGCTGCCTGCGATGGGAAGCAGTGAATTAATTCCTTGTTTTGCTTTGCTTGTGTGCGCGGCTTTTGCTTTACCTATTAAACTGTCTTTATCTCAGCCCACAAGTTTTCTCACTTTTACCCTTCTGATTCTCTCCCCCATCCCACTGTGAGGGAGGTGAGTGAGCAGCTGCGTGGTGCTTAGCTGCTGGCTGGCGTTAAACCATGACAGAAGCCATAGAATCATAGAACAATTTAGGTCGGAAAAGACCTTCAGGATCATCGAGTCCAACCATCAACCATGCCCACTAAACCATGTTCTGGAGTACCTTGTGTAGGCGCTTTTTGAACACCTCCGGGGATGGTGACTCAACCACTTCCCTGGGCAGCCTGTTCCAATGTCTGACAACCCTCTCAGTAAAGAAATTTTTCCTAATTTCCAATCTAAACCTCCCTTGCCGCAACTTGAGGCCATTTCCTCTCGTCCTGTCTTCAGCCACCTGACAGAACAGACCAGCACCCACCTCACTACAACCTCCTTTCAGGCAGTTGTAGAGAGCGATAAGGTCTCCCCTCAGCCTCCTTTTGTCCAGGCTAAACAACCCCAGCTCCTTCAGCCGCTCCTCATAAGACTTGTGCTCCAGGCCCCTCACCAGCTTGGTTGCCCTTCTCAACATGCAACATAACTATGCAAGAAAAACAACAGCAAACCTGACACGTTTTAGAACTCTTAGTGCCTAGATCCCACAACAATGAAACAATGAAAAATGCCTGTGTGTAAAACCTATAGTCACCTGGTATGCTACTTCATATAAGCAGCCATCTTTTCCAGCCAAAAAGATACGTCCGTTATCAGTAGATGTTATTGCCAGAATGTAAGTATTGTCAGTAGGGAGCGAATAGAGAGGATCTGGTAGCAGCTGCATTCCACCAGACATACTGTCATTGAGCGATCCAGTACCTTAAATAAATAAATAAATAAATCTTCAGTTTTAAAGTTGTTCTAATAAATATTACAGGTCTGTGAAAAGAAGCATTCTGGAAAACAGGAAAATTTACAGCAAATTTCATTAATTACTAAACACATTCTGGAATAGCTATTCTCCCAAGTGAACTGCAGAGTAAGAAATCTGCTGTTTTAAAAAAAATTGAAAGTAATTTCTCTGTATAAGTTTCCAAGTAAGAAAATGCAGTGTTTTTCATTTCCATACATTGTCATCTCCTCTAAATCACAAATCTAAAACACAGATCTCCAATTTTTTTCTCTTTCACATCAAGATAGTCTAAACAGAGAGCAGAAGATTGAAATCCTCTCACTTTCTGCAAAAAATTCTGCATTTTCTCTTTTAATACATATAGCATAAAAAAAAGGTATCAGGTTCTCAGTTTCTGTGGTTGGAATACAAATGTCAACCAGGTTAATGAACTGTATTCACCAGTTCCAAGATTGATGCCCATCTCTTCTCTCCCTCTCCAACATGCTGTTTAATTAACAGGAGTACCTGTTTCAGAAGCTCTTTTTATGTTAAACAGGTGAGTAATACAACTCAATGCTCCTATGGGACTCCAGAAGCCAGCAACTGCAAACCCCATGAAAATTATTTCCCCCTGACTGTAACATGATTTAAAAATTAGCAAGGCACTTAGCACATGGTCTTGTTTTACTTTTTTTTTAACTTATTTTTTAAATGACTACTAATAAAGCAGCTAGATGTATTTGTTAATGCACAAGTGAGAATGAAGGGAGAAGAGAGAATTACCTGCTTGTATATTAGCACAACTCAACCCTAAAATCACAATATCCACAGGGGTAGCCAGAACAAGTAAGTGTCGTACATGAGGCTGGAAGATACCTAAAGAAGGGGAGAAAATAAAATTTTAGTTTGCAGCTAGCCTCTCAGATCACAATGATGTATCCAATATATCAACTGGAAAGACACATAACTGATTAAAGGGAATAGTCATATTTAAGACCTAATGATCTGTGAAACTCTAGAATTAGGAAGGGGGATCAGTAAGCAGTTCAGCTTCTAGTTCATGAAATACAGGATCTTTAAAATGACATTTTCTTATAATGTGCTTCTTTTAAATTCAACCTATTGCCAATTCAACTTTGACTTCAATGTTACCTAAGCAGTAGCTACAAGAAGAACTGGGAGGGCTAGAAACTAGGATCTCATGGAAGTTATCACCTGAATGTGTAAATTTATAAACAGCACAAATGTTAGAATACGATGTGGCAAAAACATGCAAGCTTATCAGTGTAAATGCTGTTAAACTATACTTATTTTTGGCTTGTAATTAATATCATGTTTCTAAAAACGAAACAAACCCATGTATCTTGTGTATACATATATACACATACACAAAATACAGGTTTTCACATATATAAAAAAACATATAGAAGGCTCAATAACCGCTTAATTCTAGTCACTGTCATATATTTCTTACCTCCCTTTGGCTTTACAAGACCCACTGCAAGAATAGTTTCACTAAGGCCATCAAAATAAGCCAGATCTCCCCTGTCAACAAGAAAAAAAACCCAAAACCTGCATAAAACTTGTCACGTAGGATCACGTAACAACAAAGTAAATAAAATCAGAATCTGTATATTTAAAAATTATAATACTTATTGTAACACTCTGAAGCCATCTACATCTTTTGCTCTGGGTGAAAGCAGGTCCAGAAGAATGGAATGACAGAGAAGTTTCACAGCAAAACTTTATTCGCAATCATTTGACCTGCTTGAAGCCCCTATAGCTGAGTTTCAAACCTGAAACCTAACTGCAGTATTTTATATTTTTGGATTTTGTTAACTCAAACAGTCTATTCTGAATTACACGATGCAGCATATGTAATGCTGATTAACACAAAGAGGGAGGAACTTACATGATTTTTTTTTCCCCATGAAAATTATCTAAAGCAAGAATTCCCAACCTGCTCCCCAGCACCTTATGATTAACACCATGAAGTGTTGTTTTATTAGGGGAATGTATTTAATGTACTGTGACACAATGTAAATGTATGGATAGGAGCTATAAGAGCCACAATCTGAACTTTAATCTTCTTAAGAAATGCAACAATATGTACAAAGCAATTCTTACTAAAATAATTAATGAATAGGCAAATAAAAGAGCAAGACTGCAAATTATAAACATATTGCTGCCATTTGAAAATATAATAAAATCATTTTCAGTTCTATGCATCCTTAAAATAAGCTAGGCAGGAGAGCTTCAATTACAATACTTCAAAGTACTAATGCTGTATTATTGTGGGAATGATTGGCCACTGTACATGAATCAGAGTACTTACTAAATCTACTTAGAAAAGTTAGGCAATTAGTATAATTTTTTTCTTTTTTGGCATAAGCAAAGCCCTAGCATAAATGCAGCAATGACTTTAGTGTATCAGCTATGTCTAACACTAACCAAATGCATCGTCCTTTCTTTCATCTCTAGATGATTTGGCAGCAATATTACTAACTCTTAAAAATGCTTAAACACTTATTATCCAAAAATTTTAGTAAAACCTAAAAGGAATCAAAGTAAGTTAAACTGAATAGCACACCTCTGTGCTACCAATAATAGTTCCAGTATAATACCAATCATCAGGAATGTGTTTTCTACATACCCATCTTCATAGTTCCACATAAAGATGTCACTGTCAATGGTCAGCCAAGCTCTGCTAATTTCTGGAAATACTCCCATCATACAATTGCACTGCATATCTGAAGCACTGCTGATGTAAGGACTAAAAGCACTTCAGCTAGCAAAGGCAAAATCCCTTTTGAAGCATCTAAAAAAAATAATGTTACTTTATATGCAGCAGTACACAAACTGTGTATCATAAACCTTCAAAGTTCTTCATACAGAAACTAATTCCACCAGCAAGTGTGCACAAATGGACCTTGCTACCACTTGGAGTGTTATGAAGGGAACATGAACAATATCAAAGTTCATTACTGGGAGTCTGACAGAAAGATCGTGAAAAAGATTATGGGAGAAAAAAGTTTGTTTCTGATATTATTACCTACACAACCTAGCACATTATTTTTTGTAAGGATACGTCCAAACTGCTCCACTAGCTCCGGGGGAAGTGGGACTCTGCGGACTGAGCTGATCTCCGGAAGATTAGGTATTGTCAGCAAACCTGGTCCTTGCAAAGGATAATCCATATCTGACATACCAGAAACAGTAGGGCTACCTGCAAGCAAGAACAACAAAAAAGATTAAACTTCTTCTAAAGAATGAGAAATCTACAAAAAAAGGTTTACATTCTCTCTATCTTTACCTGATTGTTTCCTAATCTGTGAAATCTAAATTAGACTAATCACATTTCCCATTTTACTTTAGATGAATAACACAGGCCTTCAGACTACACAGAAAAAAATGTCTTGATACTGGAGACTTTAAGCATATAAATACCAATACCCACAACATATGTGTAAACACACGTTTCTGTAGGAGCAGGACCACAAACAATAAATCTAAATCTCAAATCAGACATAAGTAAACAGATCTGCAAACAAACTCTTACAATAACTCATCTGGACCCCTGCTGACTCTCCACCCCATTTTTTTGTGTGATACTCTCCAGCCCTTTCTTCATCGTACCGCCAGACTTTAAATATGCCACATGAATAAGCCAGGAGCATATTCCTTCACCTAGAAAAGCTGATCTGTACTCCCAGTAACAAGTGAAAGCACCCATGCACACCCATTATTTGATGTGATGTGTATCCATGATGCTGCTAGGGCAGTTACACTTTGGCCATGCACATCACATTGTATCATAGCAGAAAACATACTTTCTTTGTATCCTGACACCCCTGGATATGCGTTAATTAGGTCACCTACAGCTCTAGAGTGCCTTTTCACAGCCCACTTGGCCAGACAGTGGGCACCAATGAAGTAGGAAATGCTGTCCTGGTATTTTAAGGAGAACAAAACAAATGTCTGAGAAGAGATATACCTTACATCTTAACTACATGTGACGTACAGCTATAGACAAATCAAAGTCGCTCAAAGAGGCTTAAGAGTGATTTTCAGGCTGGTTGTAACTTAGGGATGGCGCTGGGCACTCGGTGACCCTATAAGCATTCTGCAAGAGACTTCCCAGCAGACAGGATGGAAAACATGTGCCATTTTCTTCACCTTCTGCAGGTATAGAGGGCCAAAGAGCCAGCCCAAGCTCATTCCTCCTGCAGCGCTCCCCCTATCACGGAGAGATCCCACATCCACAACTTTCACCCACTCACCAAAGCGCGCACTACACGCCCACCCCCCACGTCCCCCCAGAAGCCTCAGAAGCCCTCAGACTCAGCCCTGCCGCCGTCCCTGGGAAGGCAGGGCCAGCAGCCGCTGTCCCCGGGGCCTTGCCAGGGCGGGAGCCGCCAAGGGCCGGGGATCGTGCCCGGCTGGCTGCCCGCCGAGGGCCCCCACGCGTGGCCGGCCAGGCAGCGCCGGCCAAGGCCGACCTGCAGGGGGTCGCGGTGCGACCGGGGCACCGGGGCGGGCGAGGAGACGACAGCCGGAGGCAGAGTGCCACCGAGTGCTCCTCACCAGGCGCCGGCACTGCCAGCAGCTCGGACAGGTCCGGGTAGCATCGGTCATCCTGGATCTGCCGGTCGATGATGCGGCCCGCGATCTCCAGCGCCTCCTGCGCGGTGGGCGCCGCGGGGCTCATGGCGGCGGGCATGGCGACGGCGATGGCGACGGCGGGGGTCGGGGCCCGCCTCCCCACACGGCCAGAAAGCGCGAACTCGCCACCCGCCAAATCCCGGCAGGCCTTGCGCGCGTGACACAGTTCCAGCGCGCCGATTGCCGTTTCCGCCCGCGGCGGGAGGGGGAAGGGCAGGGCGGCGCGGAGCGGCCGGGCCCAGAGCGCCGGCGGCGCCCGGTCGGGCTGACGGAAAGGGGGGCTGCGGGGGGGAGGCGGCAGGCAACGCCTCTTGCGCTTGGGGGTCGAGCGTTGCCGGAGAGGAGCTGCCGAGGCCGGGCAGGCTGTGAAAGCCAGGTCATAGAGGAATAGAATCATAGAACCATAGAATCATTTAGGTTGGAAAGGACCTTCAGGATCATCGAGTCCAACCATCAGCCATGCCCACTAAACCATGTTCTGGAGTACCTTGTGTAGGCGCTTTTTGAACACCTCCAGGGATGGTGACTCAACCACTTCCCTGGGTAGCCTGCTCCAATGTCTGACAAACCTCTCAGTAAAGAAATTTTTCCTCATATCCAACCTAAACCTCCCCTGCCACAACTTGAGGCCATTTCCTCTCGTCCTATCACTAGTAACTTGACAGAAGAGACCAGCACCCACCTCAGTACAACCCCCCTTCAGGCAGTTGTAGAGAGCGATAAGGTCTCCCCTCAGCCTCCTCTTCTCCAGACTAAACAGCCCCAGCTCCTTCAGCCGCTCCTCACAAGACTTGTGCTCCAGGCCCCTCACCAGCTTGGTTGCCCTTCTCTGGGCCGGGGCTGCGGTGCCTCTCCGGGGGGTCCTGGGGGGTCCTGTGGCCCGGCAAGCCGCTGCACGGTCCCTGTGGGCCGCCCCAGGGCCAGGCGTGCTCTGTTGTGATGGCCCCCGGAGGCCCAGGACGCCGGAGGAGAGCAGCGGGAAGCAGTTCCTGCCAGGGGTGTGTGGCCC
>NW_010972631.1:0-958 GCF_000737465.1 Haliaeetus leucocephalus
TACATAGAAAAATAGCTACAGGGTAGGTTTTGAAAAGCTTTTAGGGATGGATTCTTTCTATTCTTGCTGATGGTAGAACTCCAATTGCCATCAATAAAAAACAAATTATGCCAGTGCAGAAGACTTTTGAAAATGCCTTCTAAATGCTACAATATGCTATTTTGCATTTAATTACACAAATGAGTCCCTTAAAATTCTTAAATCTGGAATACTAGCTTCCCTTAGGGGAAAAGGAAAAAAGACTATTGCATGCTTTCTGTAGTCAGCGGACAGCAGACACATGGATCAAGTGAAGAATTAAAAAACAATCACTGAGTTGTTAGAAAGGCAAAATTTTCATTGATGTCAGCAAGCTTTTTTGCTTGAGGATAAGATGGACATCTACAGCCTGAGTCAAGACCACTTAAAATCATTACAAATATGTCAGTAGTTGCAGCAGGTGTGAATGAGGCCAGCTGTGAATCTAAACTTTATATAACTGACTCTTACCTCCTGGAATGACCATTTGTATTCAGTATCTTGGGAGGTATGAAGGCTAAGTAACTTGGGTCCTGATCTTCAACATCAGCTAAACCTTACACAGCTGTCTCTTGCTGCATGCCTACTCTGAGTGCATAATTAGGAGTAGATTTAATGTTTCTTTTGCAAAGCAGAACCATGGTCTCTCTTACTCCGTAACCAGTCCCATGTTGTCAATAATTCAAAGAAGTTCACAGAAGGATGAAAGATTTAAGCACTACATTTTAAATACTGTTCACCATTGTGCCCCTTCGCTTCTCCATCCCTGGCTCCTGTACTCACAGAGATCCCATTAGCCAGCATCTCCCCTGGCATCAGTATAATAGTAAAATTTTAATTCTGTTATGGGTAACCTCACATACCAGACACATCCCTTGATACATGATGCTATTGCATTGTCATCTTCACCAAAAATTTCTCTGCATTATTCTGACATTAG
>NW_010972631.1:1414-32725 GCF_000737465.1 Haliaeetus leucocephalus
AACTGCAAATAAAGTGGTCATTTTCTCTTCTGGAAGATTAGGTATTGTCCTGACATATGTTAAAAATAAATGGAAAATTCCAACTGAAAACACAGTAAAGGCAAATTGCAAATAACTTTATCTTTTCCAAAGAAAGGTGAAATAATAATATATTTCTGTACTGTGACAAGTTTTTTTTGTGTATCGAGAAGCTAAATCACAATGATTAAAAAAATTATTTGGGAAATTAAAAAAAATGTTTTACTGGCTCTTTAAATACACAAGCAACGTGTGACAGTAATTTAAAATATAAATTTAGATATACTTTTTTTTTTTGTGTATGTATGTATCTTACATGGAGGAGGGCACTTATAATCTGAAATTTAAAATGTCTTGTTACATATCCTCAGGAAAACCTTCCTTGATTTAGAAAGACCTATGTCAGCTTCATTTCAATACTGTGTGAAAAAGTAGCATATGAAATGTGCTGTGCAGAAACATTGTTAATGTCAGCACTTTAGTTTTCTTACAAATAGCAGCTCAGTAATAGCAGTAGTATCATTTAGAAGTTGTGAACAACTTCTTGTAATATTGAAGTTTCATGAAAATTCTGACATTAGCAAGTAAAAGAAAGGTGACTTTGCATGCTATCCCTTGCATAAACTAGAATATCAATTATCTCTACTTTGCTTAGTTGTGGATTCACTGAGAGAGTACATTACATATTTTGTTCACAAGATTTGTTTCTTAATGCAACTCCTTCCCCAACATTCAGGTTTTTAGTATGTTAAAATAACTTCAGTAGAAAGAGGGAAGTCCTGGTGCATTTTAAAAACAAAATGCTGAATTTAAAATCTTTATGATTAGTTCCAATAAAACACATATATTATGTTGTTTTAAGACTTTCAAATATACATTAAAAAGGGCAAATCTCATGCTATTTAGAGGTCTGCCGCAAGGAATTTTCTGGTGTTCTAATTCAGTATGATGAACACAACTAGTGCTGCTGTAATGAACCTATACCGAGGTAAGCTGAAACATATGGTACATGCAAAAAATTATTGAAGATAATGAGAAAAAATCTTTGTCCAGAAATTATGAATGTACCTAATACTGGAGTAAATAGAAGCTCTGAGTAAAAAATCTTAGATTAGAATATAACCATACATCTTCCAGAGACAGGGTTCAGTAGTACACTGAGTGCCTTACACACTGTACCCTGCAATGGCCACTCGTTCTACATATTTTCTCAAAAAAGCAATCCAGTTTACCATGGAAAACCAAGCCTTCATCTCCTCTTAAATCATCTTTTACCAGTTCAAAAATGCAGAGACTAAAACTTTCTCTTAGGTAACAGCTGTGGACCCTTCTGGTTCAGCAAATGGCACAGTGATGGTTGCTCACATAGGTATATGTGTACTTGTCTGGACTTACAGCTTGAAAAGACCAAAAGCAAGAACATACTGTGATTTTGGCTAAGGAGGAGTTCCTCAAAGAATGGCACATGTTGGATTTCACCCACATACGCAGATGAGTATTTTCTAGCTTTTGATAGACATTCAGGAAATAATGTCCTGGTGTAATATACCAGATGTGCTAATGCTGACACTTTACTCTGGGGTCATATTTTTGTCTTACTTCTTTAAAAAAAAAATAATCAAAACAAAACTTTAAAAAAAACCCACTATTTTGAACTGAAATGAGGTATATTCTCAGAAATTAAAAATCCTAGAATATGTATTTATTTTCAAGTTAGCATCACAAAAATTTTGTAAAACATCTGATAAAACTACCAGCAAATAAACTTTTTCTTTTAAAGCTTGTTAGCCAACAGGCAGATGCTAACATGAATGTTAGATATTTATAAGTCTTAAACTTTTCTGATAATAGCATTTTTGCATTTGACACTTACCTGTATTAAACACAAGCTCATAATCTAAGTGATTTTCCTTTTAAAGAGCAATGATGACTGTGAAATGAATACCATTGGAAGCAACAGCAACTTTTCAGAAGCCTGGAGTAGGATTTCTTGGGTTAGGCTGCCTTGATGTTCTGCTATGTCATTCATATCCTAAAAAGTTAGATTACTTCCATCATCAGTTGATTTTTGTGTGTCTCCTATGAAAATATGCACAGATATTTATCAGATTAATAATTATGACTACAACTTCCCCCGAAATTTTTAATTAGTAGTGATTTTTTTTGTGGGGGGCAAAGAATCTCAGTACTTGTAACTATACAGATTCAGCATTGTCTTCTGATGGCTTCTTTTCTTCATGATTCTCAGGTGCTGGAGCAGAATCTCCTGTGTGCTTCAAGTAATAATAGAAAAAAGCACCTTAAACAGCAGATCTGTGTTGGGAAATACTTAGAATGCATACTTATGAATATAAGTTTATTGATATGTTAAAACACTGCTCTGAATTAAGAGAGTATGAATGGATTAGGAACTTGGCAAATAGGGTACATAGGTACTACACACTACTTTGACAGGATTCTGGAAAAAAAAAAGTAAGCAATAATTTTATCATGTAATGACATGAATTAAGGTATAAAATATAGCAATATTAATAAATAATAGAGCATTTGGATGATATATGGAAGTGATAACATTGGGATCTGAGACATGGCTTAAGATACCTTTCTCATATTAGTTACCATAAGGCCACATGCACAAAACATTTTTTTCATGTGAGAGATGAGTAATTTTCTGTTGAAATATACAATGTTTTGTCATTAGATAGTCCCAGAACACCCATAAGGAAAAGTAATGTTGTTTCCTCCTTCTGAAAAGAAGCACTAGGAAAAGAAAAAAGAGGTAAACAGAAATGTAAATTATGATATCTTAGTAGAGGAAAATGGGAATTATACAACAGCAGTTTTCAATCAGTACAAAACCAGAATTCTATTTCTGTTCACTCTATTCCTTTGGGCTTAATTTTTAAAATCTTGGTTGAGAACCACATTTTAAACACTATATTGAGATATATTTTTTTCAGATATGCAGTACTGAAGAATTCCCAAAATGCACAGTATAACATTGGGAAATAAAAGCAGAGAAAGGTAAGTACAAGAATTGTCTGAGGAAATAATGACACACTATATGAACATTTTAGCTCTGCAGTAGCCTGAAGGTTGGCTATACAGTACAGTAGGTATTACTGTACGTACAGCAGCATGAGATAGGCAGCCATTCATTAGATGTGTGGCATATTCAATCTTCACTCCGAAGAAGGTTGTTCTTTAGGTCCTACATGTGGTTATTCATTACCTTTAAAATGGCTGAACTTGCATGTGAGACAGTTTATCAGCATTAAACCCAGAAACCTCTTCTTATTTTGTAGCATGAAGAAAATATTTCTTGCTGAGAAAAGTAGACTGCCTGGTTCAGGAGCAACAGTCACTATTGGAGAGGAAATAAACATAGTGGAGGTGGTTGTTTCCTGATGGCTGGGGTGTCTCCAGGGTATTCATAAAATGGCATTTTTGCTATTACTTAACTTATCTGGGAGGTTCTGTAATAAATTATAATGTCAGATATTTAAGGAAAGAATGTTAACAAATACCAAGAAATTATTCATGTTCATTGGTCTCACAAATCAAGTGCAGGATTGGTCACATTGTTTAAGTGCCACAGTACCTCCAGAGCAAGTGTCCACCCCCAACTGGACAATTCAGGCTGAGTATAATAGGTGTCTAGGCTCCTTTTTCAATAAATAGAGCTAGACAATAAACAAAGCGTACATGACAAGTGAGGGACTACATAAAAAGAAAAAAGGACATACTCACAGTACAAGAATATGTATTACTTTCTTCTTCTATCTGGAAATTTTCTGTATGATTCTGGACTGCACATTAAGGCATCACTGCTCATGTAATTTTCAGAATCTGAGGGTTTTGTTGTTGGTTTTTTTTTTTTCTATCCTGAATGTAGTACCTAACTGAGCAGTGATTGTTCTTCAGAGACTGATAGTTAGAGACAGGCTGTCTACAAAGTGAGAAACCCAAATTCCCAAACTGTTTTTGCTTGAGTTTACAGTTTTTACACTCTCCTAAAAGGTGGTAAACATATTAGCCAAGGCAGAGTTGCCTTTGTTATGCAAATACTATAGATAAAATAAGATCACACACTTTCATAAGACTTAAATAAAAATCAAGGAAGACAGGTAGTAACTGTGTTTACATTGAAAATATTACTACCTTCTTTTCTACTGAAACTAAGCCATCATGAACTCAAGAAAACAAGAGGCATGGAGGCAGTCAGGGAACAAACATCTAAGCAAGCATTCAGGGAGAAGACTAGTGAGGTCTGTTACTATTTTTTATCCAGGGACAGTCTAAAGGACAAGTGTTACATTGAAGAAGTCATCTTTCAAAAATCTGTGTGTTTGCTTGTACAAGTATCTGTTAGTTTAGGGATGTAGGAAAAGCTGAAGACGACTATCACATAACTGTATAGGTCACCAGATTCTTAGATACGTAAGACTTTGGGCAGTCACATACTGATTTAGAGACCATTCAGAAGACTGTGTTGTATGCCTTGAGCAAATAATTGCCAGACAGTAGTAAATATTTTCTTTGATACACTTCAGCTATAAAGCTGAGCAGCTATATTCATATCATCAACCCTCCCCAAATAAGAATAGAATGATGCCAGATGATAATGTCTATTTCTGAAAACTCCAAAGGAGACTTGTAGTATTTTGCACTTACTCAGATACCTACCTGAAATCATGTGACATCAGGTGACAAGTGCAGTCACTAGATAACATCAGAACAGACCAATAATTTCTCATATGAGCTAAAGGAGGCCAATAGATGTCCTTTCTGGAGTATGCTCACCCTGCTCAAAGAGACCAAAAAGCAGCACAGCAGTAATCACATGCTAGTTTGTGCCTACCCTCGTTTCCTAAGGAAAGCAGTTTTGTGTAATCCTGTCCTGTGCAAGGCTTTGTCTGCCTATCAGTTCTCCCCTAGTAACATTTGAGCCTATTAGTTGAAGAGAAATAGGGAATACAGAGGTAGTAACTTTCTACAGGAAGCCAGCAAAGCACGTTGCCTGGGAATGGCGTCCTTTGGTCCTCCAGGCACCAGGATGCTGCACGTCCTGCTTGGCTCACGCACGGGCAAAGATACAGCCGGACTCTAATCATCTCATGCATGTTTGCTAGCCACTCAAAGTCTGTATTTCCAAACAAACCAACCCATGACTGAACTGGGAATATCACAGTCAAGGTGCTTGTGGTAGATATGCAATTTTAAGGTTTGTTACACCAGTTATAGATTATATGATGATAGGGAGGAACCAAGTGTATTGCTGCTTTACTGCAGACAAAAAGGCAAAGAGTGTGTGTTCTGCTGTTTACAGAAGTATGTAACTATTTTCATGGTTGTGATGGATGCTAGATATGCGCACCTCTGCCTACAGTGTGATCGCAAAATGTTCATCAGTAGCAGCTTTGCCTAATGACTCACCTGGGGGTCTCAGCCTTGATTCTGCAAGCGAGGGGTTACTTCACTGATCATCCCTCTGCAAAGAATCCCCCAAAAGCCTGGTTCAGATATGGTGCCAAAGGAAGGACATGTCAGAGTAAGGCCACGTCACACTTCAGAGAGCGTATGTAGTGCTGTGGCTCACAGGGCAATTCTGTGGAGGTTCAAAATTATGCCAGACACCTCTTCAGCTCTAGGGCAGCGCAGAATCAGAAGAAGGGCTTAAAGTAACCTCTTTCCCCTATCTTCTGACTTGGCTGCAAATTTTGTGCTGCCCACACTACAAAACCTCAGCCCTTGTACTAAGATTTATCAAAACTGTTTATTTGCAAGTTGGAGCCAGGGCCCTGATCTAAATTATTGAAATACACTACTGATAATCAAGGTTATTTAAAATGTTGGGTGCTGACTTACTTCTTTTAGAATTAGCACAAAAGCGTCTTACAGCAGCAGACAGATAGGGTTAGAGTACCTTTCAGGGAGACGTCATGTCCAGAGGATCTCACCTTTGAACAAAATGAAGGGAAATTGTGCTGTTCAGGGCCCCTCCTCTCCCATTCCCCCACAACAGAGGGAATGGTACCAGAAAGGACAGGAGAAACCAAGCCTAGCAAATAGACAGATGGGTACCAGGCTGACATAAGGCCTGGAATATGCACGTATTGTTCAGACAGTCCCAGAGGATTTACAATGGCACATTTTTTGACATTGAGGAAGTTACAGTGAGCTCAGTGACTTATTTTTAATCTTCATTGCATACATTCCTCTGCCTATGTTGTATTCATATTGTAATTTGAAGCAGATCACACCCTTTGGTAAGACAAAGGGGAAAAAAACCAAAAAACCCAAACAAAAACAGGGAACAGAGATGAGAGGATTTTGCTCACACTGAATATGTAGCCTTGCTATCTGATGCAAGTTTATGTGTAGATATTGATATGAGAAGCAAATCAGGAAGATCAAAATGATTACAACATGGCTGAGAGGCTGAGTTTAAGTATCTTTAATAAAATAAAACATCATTGGCTGTTGAAGAAAAATGGAAGCTTATACAAAACATATGAACACATGAGCAAGTCAAATAGCATATGGAAATGTTGAATTTGAACAAGGATAGACAAAGCTTTCAGAAATTATTCTCTGGTCAAATAGTAAACAAATACTTTACAGTTTGTTGTAAGTTTTAAGATTGTTAGAAAAGCATTTGGTGAGATCCAGACTGGAAAAATACATCAAACCTGCAGACCAAGGGTTATGCAATATCCTTAGGTTTCCAACCTGAGAGGAATAGTTGGAAATATTAATGTAACTCTTCAGGCTCTGCTTCCAAATCCAAAATCCTTTAATTAACAAAATATTTATGAGATGATTCACGTGTTTTTTTCATGAAAATATTTCTGCATTTAACTCAAGTGTATTTGAAACATAATTCTGGTCTGTAATAAAAGGACCAATACTATTTTCTGTTACCCTGTATTAATTTCCCACCCTTGTCATTGTTGATTTGTCTCAATATCTTCAGAGGGCCTAGTACTTTTTTTACGACACAGGTAAAGAATACGTTTTTCTCAAATAACAAGAAAATTTTTTTTTTATTTGCAGTCTCATTTGTGTATACTTCTTTTTGTGTGTATTAATATAGCATGTGCATTGAACAAAAACCCCTCTGTTTAAAACCTAATTCATTTTTGATAGAAAAGTTTCTTAATTTGTATCTCGAATTACATATAATATAGTCAACTAGATTCTGATTGAATTAACAAAGATGTAAATCCAAAGCAACTCCACTGAAGTCAGTGGAAATAAAATAAGGTAATACTCGTTATTAGGCAGGCTGAGGCTCAAGCTATTAATACTGCTTAAACTTTTGTGCCCTCCACATACGTCAAGATAGCATGAGGCCTGTTGTGTTTCCTCCTCCTTCCTACTCTCCTTTTTCTCACTGTGCAGAGAGCAGCAAAATCTGTATGTTCCTTTCAGATGTCATTCCATATTAAGTGCCAGGTCACGCCATCAATTTTTAAACACAACTACCCACTGAGATCAATGCAGAGTGCTACTTAAAACTTGACAGTAGGGTGTGACCCTATAATACCAAGAAATATCTCTTTACTTGACTAAAAGCCTGATTCTAGTCACAACAGCAGTCTACCAGCATTAAACACTGCATTTGTAGCATTGTAGTGCTGATGTGCTGTATCATACTGTGATTCCAAACGTGATCATTGCTTATGCTGTTTCAGCTATCTAAACTTAATTCTAGTTCCTATTATTCATAAAAAAACAACTGCAGCAACACCACAATTTTAACATTGGGTAAAGAACTACTGAGTGTGTAGGGCCAGACCAATAAATGCATTACATACACATGCGTCCTTGTGCTGCACAAAGTTTCATTGGTCTCTGTAGGACCAACAAAGTAGAAGGTAACTTGTGTCCTGTCCTTCAGTCAAAGCTACAGACCCTTATGCTAAAAAGATTCATGGGCATCTTTAGCCACACAGTAAATAACATAACTAGGGCCAGTAGAGGTATTCAGAATTCAGAGCAGGAAGCAAATGGATAAGGTCTTTGCAGAACTGAAGTCACACCATTTGTTTTCAAAGTTTTACTCTCTTCTTTGCAGCTGTCATGCATCCTGCAGAAACACTGATAGTTTATTAACAGTAAGAGTCTCCCTCATATTCCAGCATGAGTGATTTCAGGTGAGGTGAATATTAGAGAAGTATCAAACAAAAAAAGGCAAGTAAAATGTTACAGCTGCAACTGTAGCTAGATCGTTACAGATAAGCCAGGCAAATCAATCATGCCAGCAACTGTATTCATCCTCTGCATTTTACAAACTCATTTTGGTTTTAGCAAGCCAGTCAAAAGCATTAATGTACCTAATATCCATTCCACTCCTCTGCCTTGTCCTCATGTATTTCCACATACACATCATACTGTACACAGGTAAAAAATGTTTTGATTCGTTTTCCTGGTACAGGCATGTCATTGCCTTTCCATGAAAGAACAGATGAAAAACATTTGCTCAGATATTGCTTTGACATGGAGGGAAAGAGCAAGGGAATGTACCCCAGGCATGCACTGAAATCTTCTAACTGCCATAGTTTAGAGGTACCCTTACAAGTGTGACATTTTCAGAAAGGATTTAAAACCAGCTTTTCCAAGGTGCCTAAAGATTGCATTAAGTGCAAGATGTGATTTTCAAAAGGGCAGAAACAGATGACATGTAACTTCCAAGTTGCTTTCAAAGTAAGGCTGAGTTATTAAATGCTAAAGATACCTCTAAAATGTGATTTAAGCTGTTTAATCAGGTAATGGCTTTTGAAAAATTTACCTGCCATTAATAGAAAGGTAGGGTTCTATGTGAAAGAGGAGATTTTTTTACACCATTTCATGAGTTCCAACACTTTTTGACTTAAGAAGACTTGATCAGGCAACTATAATTTTCAGGGAATTAATAATACTATTTGAATCCTCTTCTTGCAAAATTCAGCCCTGGGACCTTCTTCTTCCACCACAGAATGAGTGAAATCCCCTAGAAATTAGGAACTCCCCTAGAGTTAGTGAGTGCAAATCCTATCCTGTGAAACATGGGATTAGGAATTTGGGGTCTGCATTATTGTTTTAAGTGTGGAGGATTTTTAAATGTCTTCATTTTGATGAAGAGGGAAGTTTCACAATCACAAGTGTAAGTGGGGCATGCAGTCCATAAAAGCTAAATTCCTCCTGTGGCTAACCTCCAAATCAGGCTTGCTATTCCTTTTAAAAATTGAAGTACTGTTTTTGGTAGAAAATAATTACTTCTGTATCAGATCTAAAATCTGTTCTGTTCCAAGAAGCACAAATTCACTGCAAAATCCTCTCCTCCTGTGATGACACTGCAGAAAAGAACCACATACCCATTGTAAAAAGCATTATGGACAGTCACAGGAAAATGTGATATCTGTTCCAAGGGCCTTAAACATCTTTCATTAAGCCAAGTTAAAACTGCTTCTTTGACCTATCACCTTTGACTTAAGATAGTGATCCTTCATAGCAAAAATACTTACAATACAAAAATGGGTGGGTGGGGTTCAGTATATACAAGACAGTAAAAATTTATGCCACGGATGATGGCATTTCTGAAGCCAGCTGGTTGAGGGGAAAAATATTTATTTTATTGTGATAGACAGAGCTCAGATCTGCCCTGATTTCCCTCGATGCAAAATAAATGTTTTCACAAAGTACCACAAGTGTTGCTATCTTTAATGTGACATAAATTGAGGCATATACATAGGAATAGTTGGAGAATTCATTCAGCCTCTGCTGCATATTTTGGATGTTCCATTTATAACCCTGAAAATAACAAACATGCCAACAGAAGGGTATAAATAACGCCATAGTAGAAGCTTGTGGAAGACATTATGCCAGCCGGCTTTCTGTACAACACTGTATCAGCTTTACTGTCTACTTGGTAGCAGAACTCCAGTTTGTAAAATATAAGAGAGATTATATCTTCTCTGTTGCCTGTGACACTACCAAATACTTCCATCAGTTACTGTTAATGCATCAAAAGTTACTTAAATTACATACCAAGGTCAGAGCTCCACGGTACCACCTAGTACACAATGCAATTGCATAGTTTGGCTTTTTAAAGCTGCAAATGCTGCCGGACCCAGACAGCTGTAATTTACTGTGACATGGAATTAGATGAGGTGCGATCCGACACCATGCAAATACCAACTTGTGATACAGCATTCCGGCTTCTGAGGCCACACGAATTTGTAATGAGGGAACTGTCTGCAGAATTAAGCCTAAAGCAGATCATTTGCATAGTAAAGGCACTTCAAAGGAAGACCAAAACATTCTGTCATTGTATTGTTGTTTGTGATATTGAACAACGTCCATCTATTTGTAAATGTATTCATCTATGGTGTTGTCACTGAAAGTGTGTGATCTCAGCTGAATTCTCTGTTTTGACCATAATTCCATATTAAAATTTTCCTTTACTCCCCTGGCAGCAGAACTGATGTACAGTGGCAGCTACAGTCAAAAGTTTGTAAGTGTAAACATACAAATGCTGAGAGGAAAAGAAGCTATAGGGACTTTCTTTTCCACTTATAAAGGCAGTTACTACAGAAAGGCTGGACATTTGGAGCATCAGTAGTAACAAGCAGTCCAAAGGTGGCTGAACCGGTGAAGGGCAATGTAAATACCAAGCCTGTGCATTAGTAGAGAAGATTAAATGTATCCTATTAGTAGGCTTTTAACAGGGTTATGGTGGATAAACACTGACAGCTAAATTTTGTGTAAAACAGTTATCTTGTGAAATTACATCAGCAGGGTAGATATTTGGACCACTCTGTGGCTGCTTGGTTTAGCTAGGATCTTCACTGACATATTTCAGTTAGAGTGTATGTTTTAATTTTCCTGATGATGCTAATAAGTGGGCCAGCAGACATGAAAAACATTTAATGATTAATAGAATTCTAGTTTTCAGTAGAAGCAGGCAACTTTGATTACCCTCTCTTGTTCTTGCTTACAGCAGGGATGGCATAGCACAGAAAAAAACAAACCTTCCCATGCTGAGAAGTGCAGGTATTTTGAAGGCTAAAATTTCTTTCTTTTATGAAAAGCACAGCCTTGAATTCCTGCCTTGTTAAAGTGCTGAGGAAAGACTCCACTTTTCTGGCAAGAAAAATAGGGCACTGATGTTCTTGGTTCTCTCTGAACTTTGTGAAGAAGAATCTTACAAAGATGTTACCAAAGCTTTTTTTTCTTATTGTTGCTTTTTCCTGGGATGTGAATTAAATAATTATCTCAGCTTCTGGCCCATATAATAATGTCACCTGCTAGGTTCATTCTCTCTGGCTGCAATGTGTTTGGAGAACATCTGAAACATACACAGCAGTTGGAGAACCTTGCTACGCTAAGAAATTATATTTGTACATTTAAACTTGCTGCTGCTGTGCTTAAAATTGTTCAAGTGCTGGCACAGACAAAACTGTTTTCAGGAAGAATCACTTATGTGTGAATCAGACTTGATGGGAGCAAGTCTTCCCAAAATGCCTTTAGCTATCAACACTATCACATAATTCATCTTTAGAACTAATGAGAAACTAACGATAGCAAGATAAACAGCATTTTTAGTCTCACTGCATCATAGGCTGCAGTTGAGGGATTGTACAGTGGTGGCTATCATGAACACCACTGCCAGCAATGGGTGAAAGAATCTCGATTCAGCAGAAATACTTACAATGTATAAAAATGTAGCATTAATATGTACTTTTCAGGAGTCAGAAACTTTATAGGCTTCGGAAGAGCACCTACACACACACACACACACAAAACCCCTTTGAAACTACTGAGTCTACTCCTATGAGTAATTGCTTAAAGGTGAGTAAAGGATCATGTCATTGCCCTTTGGAACCAGCTTTCATGAAAGGCCTACCTAGTATTTCAATAACATTAATATGTAGAGTGTATGAAAAGCCTTGAATATGAGTTTACTTCAATTGCCTGGAGGTTTTTAGACTTATACATGCTGCATAGCTAGACATTCCCCTCTCCTTCTTGCTTCTTATCTTCTACTCCTTTTTCCTGCCATATGCCACTAATGTAATCAGAGGCCATTAGGGCAACTCACTCCCAGGCTCAGATATTGGAAAGTATAGTAAATGATCAAAGCTGAGGGTCACTGTGAGCACCTGGTTGGCTTTGATCACCATCATTAGTTATGACAAGCAGGAATCCCTCTTGTCCTCTCTGAAAAGCGTTCACGCTGGTGGTGTATTTATTTTGATCTCATACTGAGTATAAAAGTGGACTTGTGATTAAAACCTGCAGCATTCTGCTGGAAAGCAAAACTACCTCAAAGTGATGGGGATGGAGTGCATGTACCTTAAAAATGAAAAATATAGTATGGTGCTTTTAGTCCACAATGTCCTTGTCAAAAAACCCGTCCAGAACAAATACATGTAGCTGTCTGCAAGAAGGATAAAATGCAAGAGCTTTAAACAGAAAGAAAACAGACAGCTCACAGTCTGTTTTTCAACCCTGTTGTCCTGTTAGCTCATAGTTCTTTTTGTGGTTAGAAACATCTTCACATATTCCTTTATATCTCCTTTTCGTAAGTGTAAAAATAAAGTAATACTCTGTTACAGACTGATTTTTCAAATGGAGAATTTCTCCTGAGTTTTCACCTGGGGTACGTTGGTTCATTCCCTGCAGACTGAGTATTTAATTTTCTTCCAAACATATTTTGAAATTCTGGTTGTCCTGTGTGTTTTCCATGTGAGTGTCTACATTAGTTTAGATTCCAAGATTGTGTTTTAATGTAGTCTTGAATCAATTATTTCTATAGGTTAATTATTATCACATGAAGAAAGTAAAATCATTGAGCAGTTTTACTTCTTCTGCCTTTTAATTTTGATTTACTCTTTCTTGTTCTGTATTATCAGAAGGAATGGAGAAGAAGTGCCTTGTAGTTTTTGACATTTCACTTGCTTATTTCAATTTTCTTTCTTTGATTGTAATTTATTTTCCTCTCTTTAATGTTTTATGTTCCAAATTCAATTGTATGCAATTGCATTAAAATAAGAAATGGCGTGGAAATCAAGAATAGTAGCTAATAAGAGGAAAAATCACAACAAGCCTAGGTGGTAAATTATCCATGAACAATAAAAAAACTGGACTGTTCCGGTCTAGTGATTTTCTATCAGTTGTCTCATATTCTGTGGAATACTTACATGATTTTAGGAACCCACTAAATAGATGTTCTGAATTACCCTTTACAAGAATCTTCCTCTCTATCCCTCTCTTCCTTCTCCCTTCTCTCTCTGCCTTTACACACACACATATATGTGTATGTAATAGCAGGAAAAAACTAGCTTCCAGACTCAAAAATTTCTAAAGCAGCTACTCTTGGTAGTTAGACATATTGTCTTTGTACTCCAAAGTACAATTTCAAATATTTTGGATGGGGACTCTTCACCAATGTGTTAGTTCCATTTAGAGTTTATCATACTTATGAGCAATGATGTTCTGCACTTCCCACTGACAACAGACTTAAATGCCCACATGACTGTTGGCCAGCTCTGAAAGACAGAGTTTGAAATTTAGATTCCTAAGCATTGTCTAGTCACCTCCACATTATAATACACAAAACCATCTTGGTGTCAATTAGCAATGGTAGGCCAGCCCAAACAGCCTGCTCAACCTGCTTTCACACAGTCCATTTGTTCTTTGGAGTTCAGTTCTGCTAGGATTGTGTTGAAAAACTTGGTATTTCCTCTTCATACTCTGTTTCCATACAGTACTTAAAAATAGATTGTCTGAGTTTCTTCCAGTGATAACCAGTTATCTTTTCCTCTTTGTTATTCCCATGGTAAGTTACAATCTTCTCTCTTCTTGCTAACTCATTTCTCATTTCCCCTAAATCCTTCAAGAAACATGTTGTCCAATTTGGAAACTCAGCACTTCTGCTTTTGCCTATACGTTTACTCCTGAAAAAAAAAAGATGGAGAGGTATCTGAGTCAGAAAAAAATCACAAACCTCCCTTCTTTTCCACCTAGGAATCCCTTACATATTAACTTTATGAGGTAACACATATTTATTCAAACTGAATAGAGTGTTATGTTAAATACTTCAAAGTTTTATACCTTTTGGATTTGTAAGAGATAATTTGAATGGTGTTATCGCTTTCCGATTTAGCTATTCATGTATTGCAGTATGAATCATGACAGAAAGTACCAGGCAGTAAATAGATTTGAATTTATGACCATTTATAATAACATAGAGAGAGATTATTGGCCGTTATAGATTATCTTAAGCAGCAAGAGGGCTAAAGATACTCACTTCTGAATAAATTCCAGCTTTCTCTTGCGTAATAAATATCATTTTCATCTAGAATATACAACCTGCTTTAGTTCCTCAGAAACTCGCTTTCCTGTCATAATGTTTGACTCATCACATTTCTTGGATGTTCTTTGATAGTTCTTATTTGTATTGTGGTGCCACAAAATACAATGTAGACACTGCACAAACACATGGTAAGACCATCCTGGGTGAACACAGCCTAAATGGAAAAGACATATTAAATATCAATGGGGAAACAAGCGTGACTTGCTCACAGCCACTCTGTAATGCAGAGGTAGAGCTGAAACCAGAATCCAGCTCAGCTGTCCCCTCCATCAGTGCATTTAGAGTTCAATCCCACTATCCACCTGAGCGAGCTGCACTGCAGGCATTGCCAAAGTTGATTATGTATTTGGGAACACTGTAGGTGGTCTGAATTTTTTAAAAGAGCTTTCCTATATGCCTGTCTAGATATTTAACAGGCTTGTAGAGTATAAACTAGTGCTCCTTGTTCTCGTAAATGACCATGCATTTGCCAAACTGCTCTGAAAAAGAGCTGGAGATAAAATGCCTGGTTTTTACAAACTGATCTGCTGCCACTTTAAGCTATGCTTCTTTTTTTCATTCTGTGTTGGTTGAGATCTCATTTAGTTGCAACAACATGAGCCTAATGCCGCAGACATATGGATGTTTAGGGCAGCATGTTATTGACAAATTCTCTAGACTGATGATTTATTATGTATATCAATGGACAGCACTTGTTCTGTCTGTGAAGCCTGTTTTCTCAACTGTGCTCATCTGGGAGAGACATGCTGTGCACAAATGGATACATGGTTTGTTTTATCCAATTGAGCCTTCTACAGAGCCATGTATTTTATTCTGATTTATGTCTGGTTTAACCCCTTTGGTTTGTTCTTTGACCTACAGGTATGCCATTCCAAACTGAATCTCACTTAAATATATAAGTGATCCTCAAGGAGAAGGGGAATACTAGGGAGAACTATTCTTGAAGAAGAACTATGCTTGTTGAGAGATTGAAAACGTTGCTTGAAAACGTGTTGGCCCCTGTCAGTGGCATTTTTAATGCAGATGAACACTGGTGACTTCAGTGGGGCTGAATATATAAATGCACATCAAGTGGCTCATCTGAAGTTGCCCTGTTGATGCTATGGGAGTCAGATCAGCTGAATTCAGTAGCGTCAGATCCCAGTCTGTTAGAAATGTAAAGGGACACAAATTTTGCAAAAGCTGTATACTGTTGGCATGATGAATAGTGTTTTCCAAGAAGACTGGTATTTATGATCACCCCCAAAATTTCAGGTTCATCAGAGGCTATACACCTTGAATTCCCAGAAAACAAAACACACTGTCATTGCTGGGAAAGAATCAGCTAATATTGTGATAGCAGCTGAAACGGATGTACTGTACAGGTGCTTTAGCTAAAAGTGAAATGCTTCATTCACTTTTTATAATGTATTTATTTTTGGAACTAGCAAAATTTTCTTTCCTTTCTTCCATAGCTATTGCTTTCTAAGTTTCACTGGAAAAGAGTAAGATTCTTGAGTGACATGAGATCAGATGCAGAAAGTCCTCAGGGATACTTCTTGTGAAGTCTTCTAAAATCATATGCTGGCAAGTACGAGAGATATCTCACTGCATAAGCAGGAGTGAAGTTACCCTTACTGCAAGCATAATTTAACATATTGAATGTACTAACTTGACAGCTGCCATTATGAATAATTAAATAATATAATTACAGACTTCTCAGGTTGCACTGCATAGCACTGCTTACAGTACAACCTTTTAGGTAAGTCCATAGTATAGTCTTGGCTGGATGTCTTATGTATGGTTTTACCCAATCTGACCTCCACATGATTCTTCATGTGCAAAGCAGGGCTTTTTGGTTTTTTTTTTTAGTTTTGACTTTGTGCACATTTGCAGATCTGAAGATAAAAACATTGGCTTCAGCTAGAACCTACTTACTTTGGAAGTGGGACATGAGACAAATTCACTGGTGCCTTGTAAAGCTTCCAGCTTCCCCCAGGATTCCTCCTGGGACACATTCTGGGACAACTCCTGCAACCAACACAGTGAAAATGAGAGAATGTTGCTGTATCTTAACACAAAGAGTAAAGGAATGTCTTTCCAGAAGTATATGGGTAAGTACAGGAAATAGTGAGGTCACAGCATACCTTATATCTGCAAATCAGAAACATGTTTAAAATCTTAAGGTTCAGGATTTCTTTATTCTGATTACAGTCCTAGTAATTCCAAAACCATGGGATTATTTTTCTGAAGTAATTTTTGCAAAGCATCTTTAATTGCAAAGGTGTTGTTACTTTCAGATTTTTGCAGACTTTTTTCATTGCTGATGTGTTTTCTGCTCTGTCTATAACATTAGCAATCTATGGAATGAAGACAAGTGACTCATCAAAATACAAAATATTCATTTCAAAGTGTTTTAGCACCAGAAGTTTCTATATTTTAAAAACCTTCAGCTATCTCCATTCTTGATCCTGCAATAGTAGATCATGTGAAAAATATCATTTTTACCAGTGGCTCAAAGCTGTCAGCTTGCAACTGAAATAGTTGTCCAGTTAGTTGAACAAAGGAGGCTTGAATTTAGTTACAAATTCAGTCATCAGTGTCCAATCCGTGATTTACCTCAGGCGCTCTCCTATGGTGGGATTTATGCTATGTAACTTTGGAAAGTGGGATATCCAAGTCAGTTCTGCATATCTAAGCTAGTCTTTACATTGGGATTCACCATGTTCTAAAACTGGTGAAATGAATTAAACTTCAGTTGATCCTTTCCCCCTACACTGACAGTAGGCAGAATCCATAGCTTGGTCTAGTTGATTGACTTTTAGATTGCTCAAAATAAATGAAATGTGCCCAGCCCCAAAAAACCATCTCTGAGACTTTGCAAGGGAATAGGATAGAGATCTGATTACAGGACCAGGACCCAGAGATTATCATGACAATATCTTTCTGCTATTTTTGTGACAACCATTGTATGAAAGTTATGAAGTGACAAAAATAGAGGTCATTCTGTCAGAATCTTAAAATGTGCAAGCTGAAGGCCCTATTTGTCTTTCTTTTTGGCTGTCGTTTTAGGACCAGCTCACTTTACAGTGCATTTCTCTTTTTATGAGAAGGTGTCAGCTGCAAAAGGTGGTCTTAGATGGATACCAGTGCTTGTACTTTAGAGGACATTGGAGACATGCATACAGATGAACACCCATATATATGTATATATGTGTATGTTTATATATGAAACAAATATACAGATGGAAGATATGAGTTACAAAATAGTATAAAGCTTTAAGTTTTCATCTGTATTTCAATATATAGTTTTCCATAATGAGTTTATAAACTACTGATGTAGTCAGTGGTTTGAATGAAACCTTTGATTTCCACAAAGGCAGGAGACAAGAAACACATGATAGCTGAGTACTGAATGAGTTATGGATGTTGTTCCCCCACAATTAAATTTATGTTCAATATCTTGCTTAAATCTATCATGCCTTCCACATGTAAAAATAATGAACTATTTTACAAAATCATTTTCCCATTTTTAAATAGTTTTTATCTGCACAACTCCAAGATAAAGATGGTTTTATCATATATTAGAAGCCTGAATTCAAACTGAAATACACTTTAAAAAACTTAATGATAAATGTTATATTGATTGTCTTTCAGAGAATGATCTTACTGGTTTTCACTAGTTTTCTCACAATTTCACAGTAAATTAATTTTCATCTTAGTAAATTCAAATAATTCTGAGCAGTTTTATAAAAAAAACAGGTTTTCAATTGTTTTAACATTCTGACTGTATTTGATATTTCATCCTTCCAGACTTCACCTGAAAATTTGGGATGACTGAAAAATTGACCCTGTGAAAGTTGATCAGTGCTTTCTGGTTGGTTCTGTATTAACAGGATGTTCTGCTTCTTAAGAAAATATTTATAAATACACAGTGATTTGCATGCATTGATATATCTTTTTTTTTTTTTGAGAGGCATGGCTAATGTGTATAATTTTTGTATTTAAAGGCATAAAATTGTGAAAAGGACTAATTATATCCTGCATTATCTCTTGATGACAGAGTATCAACAATCTATTTTAAGTGACAAGCAATTTGTAGAAGAAGCTTTGCCACTTCTAAATGTCAGTTAAAAATAAAATCAATCTCTCTTAGATTATGGATTTCAGGAAGGCATGAAGGATTGGTGCTAAAAACCACTGAAAGAATAACTATGCATTTGAAGCTACGCAAAAAGTAAATTTGAAAATGTTGAGGTACAGTGAGTTTTATTAAAACCTTAGTAAATGTTACTTCAAAATGGCACTGCAGCATGTCCCTTTTGAGGCAGTGGACAATAACAGACCCTGCCAATCTGTGGAGTATTGGATATTGAATTTTTAATGATGCTCACTGTATTATTCTGTTCTGATTATCCACTCAGCAGCTGTAAAATTGGTAGAGACCTTGATATCTCAGCACATTCTTGTTTTTCTACTCAACACTTCCTACATTAGAAATTTTCTGTCTAATTTATTTAACATTAGATCAACTATTTTCACTTATCAAAGAGATCAGCAGGCAAACCTGTCCAACAACAAATATATGTTTTGTATATCTATTTATCTCAGACTGAAAAATGTTTATGTTTCAGATACTTTGCAGCATTTAGGATGGCTGTAGATGCTAATATTTGGACAACTGAATTGCTCCCTTAATTTTCTTAGGAAAACTTAACGTCCAGCAATAAACTATAATGCACAAAACAAGTTTTAACAAATTAGTTCTGGTGTCTTATCCTTATTTATTTACCTATGTATATAATGAATGTAAGTAGGTATATGATCCTAAAGCACCATAAAACTGCAAGTGAAACATCCATTTTTGTAATAGACGCACATATACTCTTTTGGGGTGAATAATTAATTATAATATAAACTTTCATCACAACCTTCACAGTGATGCTGGTTTCATTTGCCTTTGTGGTGTGTACAGCTGCCTTGATGGCATGTAGAAAGTGCACATCAGGACACGAAAAGTTCAAAGGTAATTGCAAACCCAGCATCCCCCCGCCCCGCTGCTTTAAATACATACTTTAAAAGAAAAACTGTCTAATGAATAAGGAGATGCAAATAAAGTCTAAAGAATACTTTTAAAAGGTCTCCAGACAGCCAGAAGTCATGGTCCTAGTCCTAGATGATCACACCTGACAGCAGTGTGAATCTGCAGACCTGAAACACTCGATTTTCTCCACCCTGTGTCGTTACAGACCTAGAGCTTTCTGATAGCTTTGTCACCTTTAGAAATCATTCACACATTAATTTGAGTGTTTGGCCTGATTTGAATATCATTCTCTCCATTTTGCAGACCTGCTGCATAGGTAACATCACGCAGTAAATCTGTGTTAGAGTTATCTCTAAGCCAGTCACAGACCTATACTGTAAAGCACCTAATTCAGGCCCTTGTCATTACTTATCGTCATTGCTGTCTTGATTGGGTTTTCCTAACATATACACATTCTCCCCTTCCTATTCAAACTCTGGACATTTTAGCATCTTTTGTTTAAAATAAATTATCCATTCTTGAGATTCCACCAGTAATTCACCTTCATTCATCACATGAACTGGAAGTGGCTGCTTCTAATTTTTCAGTTCTGCCTTTTCTTCCTTCCTTCCCTCTGACTCTTATCACACTATTACAATTTCTCAATTATTTTAGTCTTATGTCCTTATTCCACAATCATTATATTTTCTTGTAAGCAGTTCTTTCTGCCTAGGAAAATTTCCTTAATTAATGGAGTCAATTCTTTCTCCTCTGTATATCCTCATTAGAGTAATTTTTTTCTTTACTTGTAAGATATCACCCACTTAAAACTCACTTTAAGGGTAACTTCAAGTCATCAAGCAGCTAACCACATGGCCTCAGGATCTTATTTTAATAACAATTTTTCTTTTCCTTTGAGTTTCCCTTCTTGCGTCCAATCATGCAGCGATCTTATGTAGACAAGCAGGGTCTTTAATTTGGCACATTTATCAACTGGTATGATACAGACCCACTCTCAACTGAGGTCTGTCTTCAGTATAAGAGAACAAACATAGCAAAGAAAAAGAAAAAAAAAGAATCCTCAGCCACTTACTTTCAAGCATCCGTTAAGAATAAGGTATGTCAGAAAACACAGTGATTGATAATGTAATTAGAACCTGAAGAATAACACTACTTATTTCAGTGGAACCAATATTACTGTCCCACCTTCATGAGAAGTTAAAATATCCTTTGTTCTGAACCTTAAAATATGATGATAAATAATAGAGTACCCAGTGACAAAAAAGGAAAAAATTAAAAGTAATGAGAGTTCATAATTTGAACTGTAATAAAGTTGAACAACTTCACTCAGTTCAGGTCAGATAACTGGCTGAAGAAATATAAATATATATAATGTTTGGCTTCATAAACTTTTATTGCTGAAACAAGATTCAAACTAAATTTATAAGCAATAACCCTAATTAAGAATGAATGTGAATTTACTATAATCTGTTAACTTTACCTGTGTATCCAATATCAATTATTTTTGTCTGTATTATTCACTTGTGCTCAATTAAGATTTGACTCTAAGATACCAGGAAGGATGAACTATTTTCTAAAGGTGACTCTCTTCATTGCCTAGAGATAGAGGGGGGTCTACATGATGAACTTAAACTAGACATGTAATTTTTATATAACTGATGGTAGAGAGACAATCTCTCCCATAGATAATTAGAACATCAGAATCTTTTTTTTATTTGTTCTTAATATGTTATGAAAAATTGTAAATATAATTTATTTTTCTCACAATAAAAGGTTATGTATCTAAGTAGTATATATTTTAATGTAGTAACACAGTATTCTATTTATTTTGCTTCTTAGTGCTTATGGTAGGAATTATTATCATCACTATTTTAGGATAGGGGATAACAGGATTTTATACATAAATGGTAAGTACAGGTACTCAGCTGCTGTGTAGGGCTAGCTTTTGATTGTAGGAACATACCCATACACAACTGTTGGCCAATTCTTTATGTCTGTGCTATTTAAGCATCACCGATATTTTGAAATAATGAGCTGCTGTCAATTTTTTATAGCTGTTAAGTGATTCAGGCACCTACACTCCACTCTTTCCCCTTGTATCTAAGTCCTTGGTACTTTAGGTACTTGTACTTTGAGACAGTTACACAAATCTTCTTTGGGAATCAGTTTGATGGGAAGGACTTAAATTCAGAAAAAAAATTACTGAATGGCATTAGCCAAATTCAAAAGGAAGGAAAAATTTCAAAAATTATTAGAAAAGAGATTTCATTTGTGGGACAGTTCATAAAGGGCCAAAGTTTTATTCATATGACTGATGAGAAGAAAGTAATGTCACATCTAATACACAGCGACTATAATGCTTCTCAGCGTTTTACCAGAAGCAAAGATTGAAAAACAATGGCACAAAAGCCAGTTGGAGGCCAGTCATTAGTGGTGTATCGCAGGGCTCAATACTAGGGCCAATTCTGTTTCACATCTTCATTATTGACTTGGACAAGGGACAAAGTGCACCCTCAGAAAGTTTGCCAGATGTTACAAAATGCTGCTGATACACCAGAGGGTTGTGCCGCCATTCGTGGAGACCTGGGCAGGCTGGAGAAATGGGCTGAAAGGAGTCTTGTGAAGCTCAACAAGAGGAAATGCAAAGTTCTGCCCCTGGGAGGGATAACCCCAGGTAGAGGGGGGAAGCATCTTGGAAAGCAGCTTGGCAGAGAAGGACGTTGGGGTTCAGGTGGCCACAAGAGGAAAATGAGGCAGCAATGCACCCTCACAGCAAAGACAACCAACAGCATCCTAGATTACATTACGAAAAGCATTGCCAGCAGGTCAACAAGGTGATCTTTCCCCTCTGCTCATCTCTTGTGAGGCACATCTGGAGTGCAGGGTCCAGTTCTGAGCTCTCCAGTGCAAGAGAGACAGGAATGTAATGGAAAGAGTCCAGCAAAGGGACGCAAAGATGATTAAGGGATTAGAGCACCTTTCACATGAGGAAAGGCTATGAGAATAGGGATGGTTCAGCATGGAAAAGAAAAGGCTCAGGAGGATCTGGTCAATATGCGTAGAGTCCTGGTAGGAGCAAATGATGGTGCCCACCAGCAGGACAAGTGACAATGTATACAAATTAAAAACCAGGAAATTCCATCTGAACATAAGAAAACACGTTTTTTACTATGAGGGTGGTCAAACACTAGAAAAGGTTTCCCAGAGAGGCTGTGGAGGCAACCCACCACAGGCAACCCTGCTTGAGCAGGGGGGTTAGACTAGATGACCTCAAGACATTTGTTCCCACCTTAACCATCCTAAGAAATAGGGCTTTATAGCTTTCTGAAAAAAAATGCTGCTATGGCACAAACACGCCATTAGCCAGGACTGTTTTATCATCTGAAAGTCCTTGATTCCACATTTGGATCTTAAAAAATGTATTTTGACCATTTCTTTTAAACTAATGTCGAATATTATAGGATTTCTAAATATGATTTCCAGACTTGAATATTAAGAGATCGATAACAAATGTTAAATTAAAACCAAGTCCATAAGTTATTTAAAATAGCAAATAAAAAGTTATTTCTTAACACTGAAATAAAAGCAAGTTGGATATAGCAAAGTCCTTCTACAGAACTCTATTTTTTTAACCCTCTCAATGCCAAAATTCAAATTTTTTTTTCAAGAAGGAAGACTTCTAAAGCAGGCTTTTCTGAGTTATTTTCCTATCTTTGATTTCAAATATAGAATTATTTTCTGGGTGGTGGGGTAAAGGAAATAAAAGTAAAAGATATATTTAAAAGTTTATCCCATGGTGCATAAATTTTCCAGAAGAACTGATAAGATTGAGAGGTTTATAGAACATCTAAGTTGTATAATTACGGAATTCAATTTTATTAATAAGATTTATAGCACTCAGCCTTTTTTCTCAAATGTTCAAAGTATTCTTCCTCATTTTTCTATCCTAGAAAAAAGTAGAAATAGAAAACAAAATCCTGATTCTTCTGACATGAGAAACAAAACACCCTAAGGGGGTAGGATTTCACCTAGAGGTTATCACTTTCACTTTGATTAGCTCTGCAGCTACCCCATGAACTGTGCTTAGAAGTGGGAAGCTTTCAGGCCACTTTCAACCTAGGCATAGATCTACTGAAATTCAGGAAGTTATATGAGGAATATGCTTGGTATATTCTCTGAGAAAGAAGGAGGAATATTAATATGGATATTTTAACAGACCTATATATCCAGATGACTTTCTGTAGCATTTAAAAATAAAGAAAAATTTCCGTAAGGTCAGTAAGATGTTAGGTAACCTGAGCTGGAAGTATATATTGGTAAAAAAGCTTTTGCTTGACAACATTAAGAACAGACTGCACTGAAACTGCACTGAGGATATGCAGTTGAGGAGGTGGTGTGTAGTTGATTTTGCTTTCCTTAGGGATGAAGCCTTTTGGCTTTTAAAAAACCCCACGAATTTGCATAAAAATGTTCCTGCCATCTCATGTTAGGTTTGAAATGTGACATACATGTGTGTGTATGTACATATACCTGGTTATATGGCTCTCAGTGTATGCAGAATTCTAATTTAAATTCAGTATAAATTCTTTATAATCGTCGTCTTTAATGTTTCTACATGGTGCTGTGTGCTTGCTCAAAAAACTCACTGAAAAAGGCTCAATCTCATATGTTTCACACTTAATATAGAAATCTTCATTCATCCCATCTCCAAAGAACTCTAAGAAATTGGTCAGTAAGGATCGACAGAGCAGTGCTCATCATGGTCTAACTTCTGGGATATTTGTTACAGGCATTTTCTTATGAGTATTATTTATCTTTTAACTAAATAGACTAGGTATTTATTTTCCCAACTCTTCTTAGAGCATTAATTAAAGGAATTTTTCAAGTTATGCATTCTGAAATGAAGACACTGATTTTGCCTTCGTAATAATGGAGATCAAAATTTTTCTCTTTCATGATCCAGGGAGACAACTTACTTGAACCATTTTTAAGGCAATGTAGGGTTGTTCTTTGACAGTTTCTGATATATTTTTTTTAAGCTGATGAATTTTAGCAATGGGTGTTTCTATCCAACCACTTAAAACTATAAAAAGACAAGGGCCTTGTTTTATGTACTAAGAAATATAAAGAGTAGAAGTTATGATCATAGGGGTTGATGTATAATACTGCAGTTTCTTTTAAAAAGCTTAGATGTTTTTCTTTTCTTTTTATTTTGCTGTTTCTATATATTACCTTTGTACATTTGGTGGGTTCACAGGAAAGGTAAGGATTGTTAATAATCGGGAAAAATGCTTGAAGGCATGAAACTTATTCCTATCACTGTTCGCAAAGTCAGCACAGCTCTATTTCAGTTTGTTCCAACTGTAAGCTGAAGGTAATTATAAGGACCCTTAATAACAATATAAAAAATTCAGATAATGAACAGTCTACCGTGCTCTTAAGAAAACTTCTCTGAAGATTTATTACACTTATAACCTTTACTGTGAACAGTTGTCACCTTATTTGCAGTCTAAATCTGTTCCCTCTTCCAGGATTAGAACTTGTGTTTGCCTTCTACCTATCTACCTTTACAAATTGTCTTCTCAGTATTTCCTTGCTGACCACAAAGTTACTTTTAAACCTTGTCATTTATAAAATCACTGGCCTAAAATAAAGTGAAAATAAACAACAACAACAAAAATCACATTTTTAATTGCAGTAGCAGTTTCCCAAACCTAGATCTTGGCAAAAGGTAATAAAACACTTAAATTAATAAAACACTTTTAAAAAGCCCATAATACAGAGTCACTGAGTATCCATTATGCATAGGACACATTGATTTTGTGCTGTCACATTTTATTTAAAGAAAATGTCCACACAATTTTAGCATGTAATGCTTAAATCTTCTGAGTGTCACCTCCCCCCACCCCAAACTATTAAAAAATATTATATGAAGTGCTTTCCTTCTCCTTTCCCAAGACACCATAAAGTCATGCAATTAGAATGTAATTGGCCTAAGGTGAGGGTCTTGCAAACAGATCTGAATTATGTCATCAAGACTCCACAGGCAGAGAACGCTTAGCAAAACGATGGCTGGAAGATATTGTAGGCTTTAATAAGAGGGACAAGGTTTTCAGGAACTCTACTATGTAATTACCCAAAGCAGGAGGTGATATTGTGCATGTCAAATATGAAAATCATGATCTCAGAAGAGGTAGAAAAGTGTTTACATAGAAGAAAACAAGAGATAGGTAGAGCTAGAAATATCAGATACATTTCATGTGTTGTCACAGCTGTGTTTTAAAATATACATGAAGCATGGGTATAACACATTACACAACAGGGCCAGATCAGAATACTTTGCAAAGCAACATAACTCTGCTTAATTGCATTTTATTTTGGAGTTGTGAATGCAAGTAAAGGAATGTTGACCTCAAACTTTGCAAGTCACAGCTAGTACTGTTGCATGGGTTTTGACCATATTTGAAGTGAAGTGGGTAAGGGCTTTGGAGGCATTCACAAGAGTTCAAAAGTTTTAAACACTTTTTTGGCAATTCGTAAGGAAAAAGATAAAGATATCATACTTAATTTAATCTGCCTTTAGTTGAGAACTAGGGTAAAGGGGAAAAGTGTAGATGGATCTTCTCTTATTTTAAAGCATAATAAGATTTAAAATGGAATGTCTCATTTGCTCTAAAATATGTTATGTAGGGCATTCAAGGGCCAATAAAATTTAGAGTCTAAACTGTTGATAATATTATATAAACACTTTAGCATCAAACAATTACTCCCTTTTATAGAGGGCTTGTTTTATAACCTTGGATGTGTGAACAGAGAGGTGAAAGCACAGTTAGAAACATAAAGAATGGCTCCCACGGCTGGTATTTGTAAACAAAAATCCTGTAAACTGGAAAAAAAAAAAAAAAAAGAAAATGCAAGGATGAGAAATCTAGTCCTAGCTTTTCTAGGATTATGCTAGAATGAGGACAGAAATAAAAAACATTTTTAAATTTGCTCTGTGAGTCTCAAACCAAAATATGTTCATTTGCTCCAAATTAACCCTTCCGTATTCATTCATGCTTATTTATCTATGCTGTAGCTGTGTTGAAAAGGCTTGCCAAGGAAAGGGAGACTTTACAAGCTAAACAGATGAGCCATTTGAACATTTAACCTACTAAAACGATAAATGTTTCTATGCATTATCCAAATCTGTTGACTCTGTAAATAGAGAAAACTTTGAGAGAATGTGTTTTCTACTATGATTTCTGGTATATTTAATTGCACTTACTTTGAAAAATCACAGGACACAAGAGTAGAAACTTCCTATTTTAAAACTTCAGGGAGTGAAAATGAGGGAGATGATTGAAAGTTTTTTCCCCTCAAATTCTTTATTAATTGCTCTGGAGTAATTATATAGCACAGCTCCTTTGCCCATGATCCCGCAAGTGCTAGAATTTTCTGACAGCAAGCCCAGACTACGCTTGCCTTGTCATTTCTACTGCTTCTTTTATTCTTCTTCCTTTCATATAAAACTAAAGATACGTTATACTGGAGATAGACGTCTACTCTCAATTAATAGGAGTACATAGAAAATACTGTTTAGCATTTAATTTCTTTCTGTTTCCCATTTTAAGTCTCTTTTCTCCTGTTTCCTTAGTTACACGAACAGTGGAGAGCAAATTTAACTATTCATATTAAAGTTCCTTTTCTCCTTGGGTTCCTCCACTTAATCCTGTTTTTTTGTATCGATTGCTAAGGAAACAAAAACTTAACAGAAACCCTGCTTCAGATCATTCTCACCAGGTTAAAGAACCGCATATAATGAAAACCAGGTAAACAAGAAAGTGATACAGACAAAAGATTCACTTCTTATATCCAGTGAATGAAAAAGTATGGTTGTCTGAACTGCAGAAACCTCTACAGTTAATGAACATGTCTTACAATTTGTCAGAAATTTATAAGTAGCAGCAAAATCCTTTTCCAGTGTGATGTAACTAGAATGAACCTACTTTGTTTAACTAAAAAACTCAAAGAACAAGTGCTATCTAATAAATGCTGAATATCAGGGTAGTTTGATTTCTTGAAAAAAAGGAGGAATACAGATTTATTTTATTATCCTGTAGTACATTAAAATCTCCTATTTTGTGTTAGTATTATTCCATGAGGTTTCAGAGTCTTTTCTTCAGTCAGGGTACCTTTTTTAGATATGAACCTGCACATTACAAAAAGAGAAAGCAAATGGAAGTTAGAAATCGAAACTGAAAAAAAAGTTTAAGAAAGGTGTAAAGACTAATATCGCAAGGCAGATGACGTAGTAACTCTAAGCATGAAGCCATTGTCAAAAGACAATGCTGCTTTATAAGGGGAAAAAGTGTGACTGGAGAAAAACTTTTTTCTGTCCCTGCATTTACAATATTTTGTCCTCATAATCAGGAATGCCTATTTTAAAAAAAAAAAAATTCAGATAAAGGTAACCAATACTATACAACTTCAGCACAGCAGTGTGTGGCATTTGGAGAGACAGCAGGATCAACTGTATTCTTCAGCCTTCTCACTCTCAAACCATAACAGATTTTAGCAGGGGACTTATAGATTCCCTTTGTGCAAAAATGCCTTGAATAAGTTCTGCAGTCACAGACAATACATTAAGGGATGTAAAAGCTCTGGAAGGAAATGTAATCTATATCAAAAGAAAAACAAATTCGTGACCATCCTTTGGCCCTGAGGGCAAGGGCCAGCACATGGCATGTGTCCTCACAGTTTGGCACACTCTCAAACAACTCTGAGGTCTGTTAGTTCCAGTTTTCTCATCTGACTACCCTACAGACTCTGATAAGTAGAGGCATAGGTCAACATTAGTTTTCAAAAGTATTTTAAATCACATATGATCACTAAGCCATTGACTTTTGTGATCATGAAATAAATTCACTGAGGAATATAAATCAGGTAGCAATTAATCTTCATATTTTGAATCAAATAAATAAGTTCACAGACAGTATCTTTTGTTTTGAGTTCTTATCTGCAATTGTGCTAAAAACAACAGGAATTCATTAAAGTGGATAATTAGCATCCTCTATTCCAGTGAGTATGTGCATATTACCTTACACAGACCATGCACTAGTCGTGTATTAACACATACAATCATTATGTAAAATGCAGTTTTAGACTATGTGACTAATTTGCAGAACAGAAAAGACGACCATTTTTCCTTTCATAACAATGCTTGTTTGTTTCATTAGGGTATAACTCCATGGGAAGGAAGCTGAAAAAAGAATTCTACAAATGCTTTTTGTAACTTAATCTCTCAGGATTAGGTGTTCATAGAGTAGGATTTGCAGATTTGCTCTTGGTTAAGCTCACTACATTCTCATCTAAATCAATTCTGTTGCCATCATTAATTTCAAGGGAAGCCAAGAGAGACTAATCTCAAGGACTTTCAAAACTCCAAATCCTGAAGTCAGTATTTGGCTTTTATGCAAGTTCCTGCTTGACTGACTTTTGCTATTTTGATAAATGTCCTGGCAAGCTCCTACCTTTGGAAGCAGGAAGAGTTTTTTGTTTGGCTTTTGCTGAAGACCCTAAATTTAACACCTGAAGGCAGGTTGGAGGCAGTTTAATCAACATTTGAACTATCTCAGGGTAGAAAAGAGTTCGTTTCATTTAACACATTTATTGAATATTTTTTTAAAAACTCTCTTCAGGGTATGACTATTGAAGCAATGGATCATGAAACAGAGGAATCTAAACCAAATCAAATTTTATTTGCAAAAAATCAGCACAAGAGTAAACTACATCCTCCTACACCCCTTGCAAAAAGCTGCTTTAATGCTTAGGTCCAAACCTGGCACTACTTGCAGAACAAAACTCATCCTACCACTACAAAAAATAAATTAATCTTTCTTTAGCCTTCACCTCTTGTGGGAATTTCCCTTGGTCCCTGGTTTGAAACCTCACGTTGTAAGTCGCCCTCATATGCCAACGCGCAGTGTGATCTGTGTGCCACAACCTGCTTCCCTAATCGCTTTGGCAACAGCCTCCTGACATTTTTACTGGTGTTCTACCTTAGGACATGCAGTCATCTCTTTCACTGGCCCCATATGACAGCCAGTGCATGCTTTCCATGAGGGAGAAAACCTTTCTTCTAAACTTGTGTAGTAATTTCCTCTAACATTTCAAGCACTCCTTTGATCCTGTGACATACAATTACTTGCTTTTCCTACACAAAGGGTTCTTACCTGCTGGAGCTCATCCAATGTGCTGTGACTTTCCCAGGTGTAAGTGTAAATCTTTCACATTGTTAACATTCACTCCTGCAGCAACACTTTTCTACCTCAGTATCCCTTTGAATGCTAATTAAGATGTCACCATTCTGATTTCAAATGTTAAACTAGAAACAATTTATTAGACTCTCTCTTTTCAGTCACATGAAGGCACATCTATTTTTTCACATAATTTCAGTCTATCAATAATCCAAATCAATAACAAGTATGATTTCTTGACAGATCTTGTCCAATCTGATCCACAATATAATTCAGTGATGCTAATTTGGAAGATTCTGAGCATTTTAATCCTGAGGGAGGATAAATGGCTTTACTTGCTATTAGTTGTTTAAGATTCAGTAAAAACATAGGAAATACAGATTATATAAAATAAGACACAGAGCTTCTACTTTGTATTGGTACTTTAGCAAAGACTCTTAAGTTCATAACCTTAATGGGATGTCACAACCCGTGCAGAGACTTAGGAAATTTCTCTTGCTCCACTGAAAAAACTCTGCTGCAGAGGACACTTAGGGCAATTTAGGGCTCAAACATACATGTTCCATCCACGTGCCTCAAGTTATACTTTGTGTAATACAAACGATGCAATTTGTATATCTTTGGCACAAAAAGATCCATTACTGGACATAAATTATTAGCATTTGAAAGTCTTATAAAGGACTTGATTTTTAAACATATCTTAAATTTTATTTTTCAAGATAAATTAAAAAAAAGCCTGATAGGTAATGCAGTAGATTGAAGAGAAAACAACAAATATCAAGTGACTTTTCACCACACATAACAGATCTGGAGAAAAGAATAAGCAGTTGCTTAAAAAATTATTCTTTTCTACATCAGTCAGCAAGATTTATTGCACATTTAGCAGAAGATTTTAGGTGTGTTGTATCAACAGAGAACAACTTTTTAATCAATTGAATATCCCGCTATAATCTCTCCAGCCTTAACTGCAGGTGCTGAAGCAGGGTCTGAGGTTCAGCACACTTGTCAAAATCTCAGGAATTCTGAATTTCTATTTTCTGCCATTTATATGTTGTGTGAATATGGATGCTTTGCTTTAGTTTTCTGTACCTCAATTCCCCCCACACACCTGTCATGATAAACATAAGGAACTCTGGATAAAAGTATTCAATATCATTATAATTCCCCTCATTTGATGTTGGCAGTTTCTAACAAGCAGCATTTTGAATGTTAAATGGTGTACTCCTGGCTGGATCTGGGTGGGAACGAGGTGGGCAGAAAGAATTAGAAAGTTTTGTTCCAATCTTTTTTTCCTTCTAAATCTTATTGTTAACTCAACAGTAAAAAGAAAATTTGCAACTTTTATAACTACAAAGATAGTTAGGGTATTTCCTTTTTGAAACTAGAATGTCTGTTTCAGGTTAAAAAAAAGAAAAAAAAAGTTAACTCCTCTAATAAAGTCTACAGAAAATTAGATAGTAATTGTATATGAATAGTAATTGATAGTAATTGTATATGAATCTAATTTTCCTAGAAGTGCTACTTCAGCACCTCTCTCTGCTAGACAGATGTTTATCACCTTTTTCTCATAAATTTAGTCAATTAATATGTTTATATTTTTCTTGATTTTTAAGCATACCTGAGCCTGTGTGTCCCAGTATTGTTACATAAAGTAAAATAAAAAGACTGGG
>NW_010972631.1:32735-47423 GCF_000737465.1 Haliaeetus leucocephalus
GGGGGGGGGGGGGGGGGGGGGGGGGGGGGGACAGGGGGGCTGGACACAAGGGATAACTGCTGTTATATAAACTTATACCTATGCCAAATTTGCTGTTTCTGTTTCAAGCCTGAAGCAAGGCTGGTGCAGTCCTTTGTTCTACACGTCAGTTGTTCTAAGAAAAGATAGTTACCTGTCCCTACGAATTTCTTCTCTACTATAAACAGTGGGCAGATGGGAAAGAAAATGAAAGTCATGTTAGTGCTCACTGCTACAAGAGAATAAATCCTAAATAAAACTACCCTGAACCTGTGAACATTTAAGTCACTTAAACATGTGTAGGGTTTCATTGATGTCAGTGGTATTATTCCTCTGCTGAATTTAAGCACATGCTTAAAGGATTTGCTTGGCTGGGTCCTGTGAGCAGAAGTTGACCTTGTATTTTTTTCAAGTTAAGTGTTCATAGACATATGCAAGAAGTGCGTAATGTAAACCAGTGCACCTAATACGAGCTTGCAATCGCACAGAGAAACAGAGTTGCATGAGCTTTCTGTCTTTTGGATGTATCTTTCAATCATCTCCTTTGGTGTTTTGAGAATCTCAACATTTTAAGGGAAATGACTTCTCACTAGATTGCAGTTTTCTTAGTCAGAAGTTTAATATGTGTCAACCTTTTGCAAAAACTTATCAAAACTAAGATAGATTTAACTTACACATTTTAATGTGTCCTCTTAATCGCTAGTGTTTCTGAAAGACACAATCATGTTTCTTTGGTGCCGTTTAATAAAATTAAACAAATCAATCAGTAGCTTTATCCTTCAATTTTATATTAGCTTTTTGCAACAAAGGCTGCTTGTGTCTGCTGTATTGTGTCCAGGGAAAATGGTGAGAGTGTGTATTTCTTTCAGAATATATAACCTAAGATCATAAACCGTCTATCTACAAAGTGCAGAAATATTTTATTGACAACCTTTCTGGGCACAGTCTGGAAATTAAATGTTCCCCACATGAATGGGAGTATAGCTGTTGTGAATCACTAAAACATAAACATACTGATGATATTTTGGTTCATATGCACATGTTATATGGCCCCTTGCTAAAGACATATCTCTGAGCTGTGTGGTTGCCAAGCAAGAAACGGTGGCAAAGGGAGTTGAAAAAGGTAACTTCATATGAAGGTGGGGGGAAAGAAGTAAACATTTTCTACATCTCCTTTAATAGAAGAGACACAAGGCTACATTTTTTTGATTAGCAAGTTCCTCTTTTCACTACAGATCTTTTCAGTGTTCTACTTTACAGCTAAACTCCCTGAGACCTGACGTGGGATTTAGTAAGCTTTAGATAACATAATCTCCATCTAATGGGAATTTCTGAAGCCAGTCACTAAGTGTATGAATTATTATAAGAGAAGAAAATCAAATTCAATATCAAAGAACTAACTTTAGAAGTTCAAGCAGCGGACAATATTCATTTTCCATCGACAGAATTGTTTAATAAGAATCTATCAGCAGTACAGGAAACACTAGGTACTCCGGCAATAAGTGAATCATGATGGCTTATTTCCTTTTAATTCTATGATCCCAGCTGGAACAAGGTGTGATTGGAGAATGGTTTAATTGTTCATAGACATCTGTCTTTGGATTCAATTGAAAAATAATATCCTGGGCATAAAATGGCCTACAGAATTTTTGACATTTTTATATCTTTCACAATCAAGGCATTGTCAGAAAGTCAGGTAGTGGAGCTCTGAAAAACTTATGGATATGTTTAAAGTAGAAGAGAATAAAACCCTGGTAATATATCAATATACACAGCTGGAAAGCAGATGTTCAATTGAGCGGACTCAGTTTTTAGAGAAAGCTATTAAAGCTGTTACTTACTCAAATGAGAAATTTCTATAATTTATTGTTCTCGCATTTTTGATTTCCCCCTTTCCCTTCATTTTAAGCAGACTATAGGACTTTTTTTTTTCATATTGTTGAAGTCAATTACCCTAAAAGTCTGACTTAGTGCAGTATACTACATGATTGCTAAAGAATGCCCAAGGCTACTGTCAATCAAATTAGCCAGTGACTTATGAGTTGTTTACTGTACTGTGAAATGAAGTGATAAATGTGTGTCAAGCAGTAAAATGTGACATTTAGTATTGGATATACCCACTTGAAATAGGTTTTGCATCAGCTTTATTCACTTCTTACTACACTGGCACATATTTTTAACTGAGTTCTGATTATCAAAGGAGACATATAATATTAAGCTTTATAAGGTATTGGTAATCATGCAGCTCAAGACTTGAAAGGCCTTGTGTGGTCCAGTAACTGAAGTGGCATGCCACTGAGCAGTCACATTTTCCATTTGCCTGATAAACAGTGACAAACGAATATAATTTTTTTCTTGAGTGTTCCCCTTCCTTTGATTCAAACAATAATTTTGAGGGAGAACCTCTGGTCCAAATCATTCATGAAATGGTGATCCAGAACAAGGAGAGGATTGGGGTTTTTTTCTCCCACTTTTAGGCTTTTTTTTACCTAAGTTTGAAATTAAAATCAGAGTGGGATATAATCACTTGATGTAACATATTAAGAATAAGCTCACATTGCATGATTTCCTAGACAATGACTTACTAAAGTACTCCTCTGAGGTCACACTGAAGCGAAACTCTAGCCTTCTGGAGCTGTGAAAGCTTAATTAGTAGTTTGTGAAAGAAAATCAGAGCACTGGAAGTCCAAACCAAACAAGAGCATTTATATTTCCTCCAGAGGGAGATAGCTTGCCATTCCCACCAAATGTTTTATTAAAAATTAGATTTAAATCCTGCAAAATTCCTCTTCCCATGACACAGAAGAGAGCTCACCTCTTGGCCTGCTTATAATAGCCAAGCACTTCTGTAAAAAGTATGTTAGAAATGCAAAGAAGGAAAAGCTACTGATAACTTTGGCTTTTTCTCAATATTTAAATTCTTGCTATAGTTCCAGAGAAATCTTTTCCCAAACACAATGACAATTTGACAATACTGGCTTCAAAGTTTTATTGTCCATGATGAATTACATGCTTTACTTCCACCATGTTATTTTCTGTTTGACTGTTAGGTTGACATAACAAATACATTCAAATGAATGTCTTCTTTAAAAGGATTAATTCCATTATTAAAGGCCTGCAATGGGATATGGTAAGAAATTTTTTTGTCTTATCTAAAAGAAAACAGATGTGCAAGTAAGAGGTAGATGAGATATCTGGGGAGTTGATTCAGGTTTCGTTTTTTTGTTGCTCATCCATATTTAATGCCATTTCTTTCCATAGTCTGATATCATTGTTTTAAAATCTGCAAAGACATTTCTAAAAGGACATTTGTGGTGACTGCCACAACTGTGGTACTGATCCATTTCATTTATGTTTTGCTTTTGTCTTAGATCTCATGCAATACAGATCAACTTGATATAAGACTCCTTACTCTAAATGCATATGCACTATTCGAGTTCACAAATATCTTACATTTATGAAAGTAACACAAAGTAAGCTTAGAGATGGTCAGGGTTGAAATCATGAGCATCTAATTTTCCCTATTGCTTTGTACATGTCTTCAATTAATATTTCAGTCCTACCCTTTTGCATGTAATACGACATTTGGTGCTCACAGTATAATGCCTGGGTAAGGAAATCTATTGAGGACCCAGCTGACTCCTTAAGAGCAGAATCCTCAGCTCTTAAGATGTAGGGGCCCTCATCATGGTGCAAGTGAGAGCAGGTAAGTCTTTTTCTACTCCTTACACAGTCGCTAAGCTGACATGGAAATGTAAGAGCAACTATGTTGTCTTTTCCAAGATTTTCCTTTCTTCGCACCTCAGGGGAAATCTTGAATGGGCAACAGCCGTCAGCTTCCAGTTTCTTTTCAGACCTGTCCAACAATTCAAAGGAGCCAAACACAGCAGGAGGAATCTGTTCCAATACATTTAGCTTTTCTGAGTGGAAACAATAAAAATAAATAATGATCATCATGGAATATAATGTACCAAAATTATTTATTCACACTAAGAAGAAAATTTTTAGAATCTTTTACAACTCTGGATTTTAAAAAAATGTTGCTTAACTCCCTCTGTCCTTTTTGAAAATACATTGGATATGTATCTGTACATGTTATGGACAGCATTTTCAATCTTTTCCAGGTGGATCTAGGCATGCATGCTTTCTCAGTCCTCTAATAATCTGTGACCTTTCCTTTTCCTGATTCCAAAGCTTGGTTTTTCTAGGCCACATAACATGGAAAAATAAAATCCTATACTGGGCTGCCTCTGCTGGGCCAAAGCATTATAGCTATGATATAGTTCTGTATTTTTTCAGTCCTGCACCTTGTAAAAGATGTGAAAAATACGTTTACATCACTGTCTTTACATCATTTCACAAATGCTGTTTTGACTTTTTTCACTTCCCCTTCAGGCTTGTAAGTCTGAAAATCTCCTCCAACTGATCCGTCATTCTTTCTGTTTTGAGCTACTCTTGCTTTTAGGTACAGCATGGGTCCTTCTGCCAAAGGAGTGTGCAGTGTGTTGTCGGGTGTCTGGCCAAAGAAGTTGCTCATTGACCCAGATTTAAAAGAAGTGGCAATGCAGGATCTCAGAGGTATGGTTGTCATGCCAGTAAATGGAAGAAAACCCGAAGCATTTGGTTTCAATTTTTCACATCCTTTTCCTAGGAGGAAGGTTTGAGGGCTTTCTTCTTATAGAGAGCTCTGATATTTTTTGTGTGTGAATTAAAAAGAGATTAGGAAATTACATAGCGAATAGTCACAGAATCAGACAATGCAAGTATGTGCATTTCAAGTGTCTGGGGACAGACAGAACAAGACTGCACTTGGAGGATTTAATCCCATGGCAAAAGTTTAACCCTATCAATCACATCTTGACCAAGCAAAAAATCAGAGACCAGGCCAAGGAGTGCAGCAGCTCCACAGGTAGAATTTATTTCTAAAAGAGGTAAGGCTAAGAAAGGAGGGACTGGAAGCACTCCTGGCTTTCCCTCACTGGGAAAAAGGGTCAGCATGCAGCCAGCACAAACAGCTCCACCCAGCGCACAGAAACATGCCTTAGTCAACCAATTTGAAGCAAGCCACTGAAATCAGTAGTTAAACTCCTGTTGCTCTCAACAGAGCAGGATTTTACCTCGCATGTCTGAAACTAGAGAACACAAGCGACTCCCTGCAGCAAGAGTATGTGAGCTGGTAGGGCTGACAACAAAAGCAGCAGAGTAACATTCCCATTGCAAAGGACACAACGGAGCATCCATTTTTCCAGTTTCATGACCGCTTGTGTATGGCTGAGCTATACTGCTGTGCTTCGTATTTTGACATATTTTGACACATTTTAAAAAATATGCATAAGTTAAACATCCAGGCATTCCAGCCAAAGACAGCTTTAGCAGCTCGGCTCACTGCTTGCTCTTCAGCATGTTCCTCGCACCAACTGCAGACAGCAAAGAGGGGATTCAGTGCTCTGTGGAACATTTGTTGTGACGTCGCCTTGCTGTTGTAGGCTGAACTCTCAACAAACATCGCGGTTAGCAGTTTTCAAATGTAATCAGATATTATTCTACCTTTGGGTTTTCAGTATGAATATTGTTACCTCTCAAAAAATTCACTTTCTGTCCTGTGTCCATGCAAACTTCAGGCACAGCCTTTTTTCTTCTTTGGCCATGATTCCTGTGGAGCTCTTGCATTGGTAACTCACACCTTCTGTGACACAAAACTGTAAAAAATGTTTAATTGTTTCCTTCCCCTGGGCTCAGGATCATGTGCCATTTCCAAGTCACTTCTGTTTTGCTCATAATTTTTTGGCAATATTTGCACACTTGTTTTAACACTTTATACTGAAGTTGTGATGCCAACGGCATACTTCACCTCACCCTGCTGCATTGCAGCTTACACCTATGTGTTTGGGGTCTGCTGTAGATAGCAACGCTCTTACCTGACCACTCTCTACAGGGTAAACTGTGCTCCCCTGGAGGTACGAATATTACTGCTCCACTAAGGGATCTTAGCAGATCCCTCTGGAATACTTCTATTAAATTCCTCTGCCTTATTGCACTAGAACTCACTGCTCCCTTACAAACATGTTCTGCTGCTTGCTCTTTTCTACTCTTTTTATATTTTATCAGTGTTATATTCATAATAAGTCACTTTCAAACACACAATCACACATACATTAATCCAGTTTCTGAATGTCAGATAACATGAAGGAAAGTATCATCAAGAGAGCATTATCAGCCTACTTCATTTTTCACAATAAATATAAATGCAAATGTAAACCTGACCTTTTCATGGTAAGTTTCCTAGTACAGTAAGCAGTTAAGGTGAACAAGAAGGTATTGAAGTGTTTGCAAATAAAGGAGAGTAGTGGAAAGGAGAATGAGATGTGTAGCTATCATGTAGTCTATGCATGGCAATGTCTGTGTAAGTGACTGTCCATATGGTTGTGCGAAGGCATGTTATTGTTCCTCCTTTTTGGCAGACAGGTTGCAGGACTGTGAGGAGAAGGAGAGTAAGAGACAGCAAAAGCATACACAGAAAATTCCTGGTGAACTGCAGTGCATTTAGCAGAAGATAAAAATAAAGGCCATGCCTAGAATGTTTAACCTGCTGTTTGCAACCATAGTTACCATGTTGGCAGATGCAATTATAAAGAGTACATGGCAGAAAGAAAAAAAAAGAGTCACCTAAATATGTATACTTTTCTAAGGACTGTGATGAGGGTGCTCTCTCTGAATATTTTTAAATAGCAAGATACCAAAGTGATACAAATCTGAAAAAAAGGAACATTTAGAAAAGGTGAATGTTACTTTAATATCTTCTTTGAAACTGTTGTAATGGTGATGATGTGGTAAATTGTTTCCTTTTTAAGCAAAATTGTTCATACACTACAGAACTCTTAGTCAAGTATATACCAAACCATGTGCTAATTAGTATATTCTCTTCTCTAGTGTACCAGCTAATTTGTTTTTTGGCTTTATTAGCACTTACAAAGGAGCTACTGAAATGTTTCTGTCTGTTCTGCAAAGACACTCCCCCTGCTGAGGCTAATCGTTTGTGTTAAAATTCATTTTCACTCAGAACTTGGGCATCAAGTTTGAAGCAGTCATCAAGCTTTCATTTATACCCACTGGAGAGAAATCTCTACCTGCTAACAGTCTAGGGTACAATTTGTCTGATCAAATATACATTTCTTTCTTAAGGTGAGATGAGTTGCATATTAAACTTAAGCTGGAGTGTTAGTTAGGTTTCTATTGACTATATAGAAGGACTGTATCACCTAGGCCTGATTTAGATACCGCTATTGTAAATAGCTAATAATAAGTGAGATTTAGATAACTACTTTCCAGATGGATAAAGTTAGATAAAATGAATTACATCTGGTGTATTATCCAGATAGACAGATGAAACTGGTAAAAAAGCTTCACATTTTCCCATCTTAATCAATTATCTATGATCAGTTTTCTGAGCTTTTATTTCTGCTGCTCTTCCAGAAGGTGTGCAAACAAAATACTACAGCCACCCAAAATCAAGACTATATGTGCCTTGTATTCCTTCCAGAAACATTTATGCAGAGCAAGTGTTAATGTCATCTTCAGCTACATGAGTCCATCCACAAAATTATTATTATTAATGTTTTATTTTTAGTGAAGCATTTAATAAAATGAGACTCCTGAAAAGACCTTTACATATGGTTTTTTTCCTGCTAGAAACATAATCAGCAGTGCAAAGTTTCTTGCTGTGAAGTCTACACAATAATGTTTTCTGCAGCTCCTATTTCTGGATGAAAAAAGTACACAATAAGCAGTACACCCTTAAAATATTCAAGATAAAATAAAACATAAGTTGTTAACTAATATGATAGAGAATTTTCTATTGACCCGTATTACTTTCCCTTCAAAGATCATTACCCAATACAGCAGTCTTTTTATCTAAAGCATTAGTAGTCATTTGTTTGCTAAATGAGTTTAGAGATCTACTTAGACATAATTTAAATACCATTTAAAACTCCATTAGGTATGTTTATTGCCAAAATTTAAATAGTATTCTCTTAGTTCTTCTTCACTGCTTTAAAAAAAAAAAGGCAAATGCACAAGTGTCTGGCAAGCTAATTAACCCTCTGGTTGTCAGTCTTCTAAGGCAAAAGTTCGACATCACCATGGTCCATTGACCACTGACTTTATATACTAGTAAGTCTCCACTGAAATGGCCACAGAAAAGGAATTAAGAGAAATAAGTAGAATGCAACATTCTATGTTGTGTTGATGTTTGCAGCCCAAAAAGCATCAAGGTATCACACGAATTTTTAAGATATGTCATATCTCAATAAAATGTCATATGTCGCCTTATCAAATAATAAGAGTTTTAGAACTTTTTATAGTAAAGAGTTGTTCAAGACAAATGTTTGAACTGTTTGTTTTACAGCTCAGGATGACAGGGCACACAAGAACTGTTCAGAAGTTTGTAGGAAGCTAGAGAAATCTTGTTTTATTTGAAGAACAGAAACAGGTTTGGTTTTGATTTTTTTTTTTTAATTAAGAAAACCCATCAGCACCAAAAATAGGAGTCTGGGAAACTGAAAAACAAGCAACTCCCCTCCCCCCCCAATACCTTAACAAACCCAGTCTATCCTCTCTACTTGCTTTAAACTTGATAAACAAAAGTCAGAAATAATCCAAGCTTTGTGGTTTCAGTCCCCTTCAGCTAAGCCTTACAATTCATGACACCTTACATGTTCAAGTACAGGGAAAGATACAAATAAAATGGGTTGCTAAAAATACATGAATAAACACCATGTAAAAAGTAAAATAATCAGCAATCATTTGGGAGTGTCTTCCAATAAAGTATCATTGTTCACAAGAGCCTGCTGGAAAATTTCCATCCAAACTGATTTTTCCAGGAAAAAGTGTTGAAGTGTTTTTCCTGCTTTTCAAACAGCTCATTATTTGTCAAGCTTACTGCATTTCTATATTTCTATATAATCCAATTATTCTTTAACCTAAGCACCAATAAATATATTATTCTATACCATATATTTGCTGTCAAGATAAGCTGATTCACTGAAAATTCAAGAACTTAATATTTAGTTATTTTGTATACTATTAAATATTTCTACAAGAAAACAGTTTATACATTATTCAAATAGAGACATATTTGCCACAGGAAAGAATTACTTTAAAAAGACTTTTTCTTTTGGCAATTTTACTAACCAGCTTCTGTTTCCAAAGTGCTATTTTCCTTTCTAGAATAAAGTAAAAGTATTTTTCTAAGTGTTAAAAAGTTTCTTTCTGGAAAGTACTAAGAAATAAGTTCTACTGATCTGATTAGAAATTCTCCTAGCTCTCTGTCTAAAATTAGGAAAAATGCAGTCTCTAGAAAAGTGTGTATTCCCCATGAGGTTTGAATTTTTGGTTTATCCAGCTATAAAATCAGTCAAAAGTAGGAAAAGGTGGATATTGTCCCTATAAACCCCCCTATTATTTCAAGTTCATTCACGTTCTCTGAATAAATGAAAATATTCACAGAAAGATGCTGCTGCTCTAAGTAATTTCTACCTCTCTCTCTTTTGCTCGCTCTCTTCATATATATACACACATATGTATGTAGCTAAGGTACTGTGGTGGTACAAAACCACTTTTGGTTTTCAGGAAATATCAATATTTCTAGGGTTTTTCTGATCAGTAGTTGTTATAAATTAGAACTGTTTAAGTTCTGTATTATATATGGTTTAAGATCTATGTTATATATGTTATGAAGTGTATATTCTGCGTAAGTCTGTATGTGCTTAGATGCTACATACAGAACATGCTCTGAAACCAGGGACGGTTGAAGAATGAGGTGAGACTCTGCTAACCAAGTCCAGTAAAGTCAGATCATTTGCACAATAGCTCCTGCTAATGTGTGAAAAAAAGACAAAATTCCGCTCAATTCTACCCTATTTGCATAGTTTGTCATTAACCACGCTTTCAACAGACTTGACCTTCGCCTTGCTTTTATAAGGAATTCCCCAGATAAATGTTACCAAAGAGAAATACACTTTCAATCAAAAGATAACAGATAGCATGCATATCTATAAATGTCTAGCACATATGACTACCTGAAGAATTTTTAAAATAAATGTCTTGCCAGGAAGAGAATAGTGTTGGCTGAATTAATCACTGGGAAACGCTCCTGCTCCATGGACGGTCTCTCACCTGGACAGTTACAGCTGCAGCACGAAGCTCACCTTCTGTCTGGGTCAGTTCCAAAATCTCCTCACCCCGGCATGAAACATAAATCAGGTATTGAATTGAGTAGACCTTTCGGACTCTATTCTGGTCATTTATAGTTACACTAGGCTGAATTGTACCATGTGCCCTTTATGTGGCTCATGGGACGATTTCTCTGCCAAGAATTCTACTTTTCAGACCAATAAAACGCATGGCAGTATAGCAGCCTGGACTGAAAAGAAGGGTTTCATTATTATTTTATTTTATTAAACAGTTTATCACAGCATAGTGAGGTATTTATTCTTCTACCTAAGGATACACAGTCTACTTGAGTCAAAATGTTTGTCTAGAGATGTTATATATAATAATATATACCAATGTGATTTCGTATATTTTCCTAGAAATCAGAAGCTCTGGGTCAGCAATCACAACATGCAAGAGCATACATGTATTCTTGAAGGAATATAGTCAAGATGTATATGTAAACTGAAAAATGACTGAAAATGTTACTGAAAATGACTCAAACATAAATGAAAAAATGCATTTCTCAGATACAGACATTTGCAACTCCCTGTAAAACTGGTTAAAAATTCCTGACTGAGAAGAAAAAAAGTAGAAGCAGGATATTGTTCTTAGTTGACTTCTTGCCACAAAATTTTAAAGATAATATTCGTGTAATACTGTGATGTGCTGAAGTATTATGTTCATTGAGGCCAGATGGATTGAATTAATTGATAGATAAATAGATAGGATGTGTTTGACCAAGTAATATTAATGCACCATGAACTTAAAGTAAGGAATAAAAGGATGTGAGGTTAAAACCAGATCCAAGGAAAGCTGATGAGAAGATTCCCATTACCTTTAAGGAGATTAACTCTACCAGACACCTATTAAGTACATTATGTTAAATATGAAATACCATATCTGCTACGTAAAAAGATAGAAGAACTGCCTGGCAGTTTTGACAATAGAAATAATATTAGGGCACTCCTAAATTATAGCATACTATGTCGTGGTACAGCTGTAATCCCTAAAAGTTAACCCTTAACTTCAACAGGAGCTAAAATGAGTCCATAATAAATCTCTGTCACTGGGAGAAGGTTTTAAAAAAAGTAGCATAACACAAAGCAAAATAGAAATACCTAAAACTAGGAGAATTTTACTATACTTATCTGGATCTGTTACCCTTATATAACTAAGGCAACAAAACTCTTGCACACTGTTGATTAAGTTATCAGGGAAAAGTTATCAGGAGGGTTTGATTCAGTTTCTTCTTTGGGGGGGGGTTGGGTTCTTTTCTTAGCAGGATGAATACTATATCATTTTAAAAAGGTAGCTTTTCATTAATTACAGTACTTAACAGTCCCTTTGTCTTCCTCCCTTCCTCCTTCTTTCCTTCCTTCCTTCCTTCCTCCCTTCTTCTTATAAAATTTGCTATTACAACTTAAAATTTCTGTACCTGAATAGTAACTTTGGATTGAGTTTGCTTCCAGCATTTTACTGGGTCTGGTTGGAATGGAGTTAACTTTCTTCACAGCAGCCCATTGGGGTCTCCTCTTGGATGGTGCTGTGTTTTGGATCTGTGGCTAAACCAGAGTTGATAACACAGCAATATTTTGGCTATCACGGAAACACAGTCTGGTTGAGGTTAGAAGGGACACCGTTCCATATCATATGGCGTCATGCTCACTAATAAAAACTGAGGTGGGAGTGGGGGATGTCACCCAAGGTAGCAGTGGCTATGAGACTGACTGGGCATCGGTCTGCTGGTGGGAGGTGGTGAGTGATTGCCTCTCCATCACTTGTTTTTTTTAATCTCTTTGCTTCACTTATTAAACTGTCTTTATCTCAACCCACAAGTTTTCTCACTTTTGCTCTTCTGATTCTCTCACCTCTCCCACTGGGGGTGGGGTGGGTGAGCAGCTCTGTGAGTGCTTAGCTGCTGGCCAGGGTCAACCTATTACAAGTGCCTAAGAATAGAATAGGAAGAAAAGTCTTATGTTTTCAAAATAGAACATCTCAGTATCAGACACTGTGTAATCTGTTTTAAAATTACTTCTTTGTACGACCCATAGGAAAGTGTTAATTTTAACATGCATTCAGTCTTGAATCTGATCTTTGGATGTGCAGAATATTTTAAGATCTATGAAGTCTGTCACTTAAATACCTAAGAAAGTATCCTTTGTGTGCTGTATTCTTTCAGTGAGTTCTTCAGGATACATTGGCAGCAGCCTTTGGTACTAGTGGTTTATCTAGAATGGCAATTAATATTAATTTTTTATTACTGTAATTAGTACTTTCTTTTGGTGCAACAACTTCAAAATGAATGGTTTGCCAGGCAAAGAGTTAAAATAATCTTGTATCCTGTCTTTCCTGTTTAAATTAGACCAAAATTAGTCAAGTGGGACACTTCAGAAAGGGGTACTAAAGGGCTTCTAATGTTTATTGCTCCCGTTGAAATGAACTGAATTAAAGCATCTGAATGTTTATTGCTCCCTCTGAAATGAACACAATTAAAAGAGACAGCACACCTGATGGTATTATCATGCCTTGTTCACCTAGCCCAGACAATACGTTACCTAATGCTGCAGTGACTCAGTTTGAACAGAGGTACACATTTCTTGCTGAAATTAATCAAAAAATTCTTTTACTTGCCTTTCCTATAGCCATACAAACAATTTAACCATATTCCATACATATGCATGCTTTTCAGTTTCAGAATCTAACACGCAGTCTGTAATATTATTGTTCCTAATGAGAATGAATTAAAACCCAGCAGAGACATGACCCAGAACCTTTTGCTTCCTCTTAACTGTCAGTTTGACTTTCTGTAACACTGTGATCAACTGCATCCTAAGTGGGAGTTGACACTGGCTCAACTTTCTGCAAATGCAGGTAAAATGGAATGTGAACTGCCAGAAATTCAATGCTGATGTAACCTGGTTCTGCACCATTACACATAATCGGTATCTTCAGCTTTGTATAGCTGCAATTTCATTTCTTTAATAGCATGGACTTTGATAAGAATCGTGTTGTGGGCCTTATTTTTTGTTGTTTTGGGTGGGGGTTTTCTCGCTTCTCTCTTCTGGTATCACAGCTAACTTCTTGCACAATGCAAAGTTCATTTCTGAAAGAAATCCTGTCGTTGGTCTTTAATAGCAGGTTAATGAACTGTGAAATCTCAAATTTTCAAGACTGATTTTATTACAAAAAGTGTTCCTTATATCTTTTGTGCAGGCAGTAAAGATCTCTTCCTTTAAAAGACCTTAATACTTGGCACATGAGAGGAATTTTATCACAAATCATATCTAACAATGAGATTTTCTTTATTTTCTTCTGATACCAACGTTTTGGAAGAACTGCTGCCTCAGGTAGAATTTTCTATTCCTCTGTGAATCAATAAAACTTTCTGCAATAGACTAGAGGATGTGCCTGCTGTGAACTTACAAATATTAGATGAAAGGGTTCATATACAACACATCATCTGTAAGTTGATAGTACAACCTACTGTCATCTGCTGCATGATTTCTTTCATTATTTGACATATTTGCTCCATATTTGCTATTCTTGTCTGGACTTTTCATTAAGCATCTTCCCCATGTATGATACATGTGTGCATGTATATATATACGCATACCCATACCCATGCATACATATATATGGAATTATAGAATGCTCTCGGTTGTAAGGGACCTCAAAGATCATCTAGTTCCAACCTCCTGCCGTGGGCAGGGACACCTTCCACTAGACCAGGTTGCTCCAAGCCCCATCCAACCTGGCCTTGAACACTGCCAGGGATGGGGCATCCACAGCCTCTCTGGGCAACCTGTTCCAGTGCCTCACCACCCTCACAGGGAAGAACTTCTTCCTTATATCTAATCTAAATCTACCCTCTTTCAGTTTAAAACCATCACCCCTCATCCTATCACTACACTCCCTGTTAAAGAGTCCCTCTCTGGCTTTTCTGCAGGCCCCCTTTAGGTACTGGCAGGCTGCTGTAAGGTCTCCCCAGAGCCTTCTCTTCTCCAGGCTGAACAACCCCAACTCTCTCAGCCTGTCTTCATAGGAGAGGTGCTCCAGCCCTCTGATCATCTTCATCACCCTCCCCTGGACTCACTCCAATAGGTCCACGTCTTTCTTAAGCTGGGGGCCCCAGAGCTGAACGCAGTACTGCAGGTGGGGTCTCACAAGAGTGGAGTAGAGGGGGAGAATCACCTCCCTTGACTCGCTGGTCACGCTTTTTTTGATGCAGCCCAGGATGTGATTGTTTTTCTGGGCTGCAAGCACACATTGCTGGCTCATATTCAGTTTTTCATCCATTAATACCCCCAAGTCCTTCTCCTCAGGGCTGCTCTCAATCCACTCATTGCCCACCCTGTACTTGTGCTTGGGATTGCCCCGACCGAGGCACAGGACTTTGCACTTGGCCTTGTCGAACTTCCTGAAGTTCACATGGGCCGACCTCTCCAGCCTGTCAAGGTC